>NW_004797279.1:784079-824965 GCF_000002075.1 Aplysia californica | reverse complement strand
AAGAAGAAGAAGAAGAAGAAGAAGAAGAAGAAGAAGAAGAAGAAGAAGAAGAAAAGTTAAAGTGAGACAGAGGAGGTGGGAGAGGAAGGGTTACAGTGAGGCACTTTGCCGTCGCATGTAGAAAACATGAATGTGATTCCCGTGTGGAGAGGTTTTCCAATCCAATACTTCGTCAAATTATATCTTCTGAGACGTTACATCTCTCTCAGTCTGAGTTGGCCCTGTCTGGTAGTGTCGAAACTGCCTGCTTCCTAAATAGGCCTACTAATTTCTTAATTGTGTCTGTTGAATATAGGACGTCTTCAATTAAAAAAACACCAAAAAAATACAATAATATATCAAACATTTATGATTCGCCTTTTTAAATGATTTTCCACGGTTATATAACTCTTGTTGCATATTTTTGTTCTTTTAGTTTTCGACACTTGGCAATTAAATTTTCTTTTTTTCTTTTTTTTTTCTCCTTCCCTTTTCCCCTTGCCCGTCCCTCCTCCCGCTCCCTCAGGCCACGGCTAAACTGCCCAGCAAAGCCGACTTGTCCAACTGCAACCTGGAGTTCCTGCCAGAAACAGTCTTCATCAACACGGAACTGCAAATTCTCATCCTGAGACACAACGCGCTGCGAGAACGGCCCATTGAGGAAGACATCTATACCATAGGTGATTGATTGAACAGATATTATTACGATGTTAAAGCTTTTAAAAACTGGGATTTTGAAGAACAGCTACAATTAATTTATACTTGGAGCTTGTATATTGCTTGAAGTTGAATAGACAAATCAGTATTGTCATTTATAGCCTAAAGAAATGTGTTCAAATCTAAAGGGTCATTGTAATTGGAATAAAAAATTATTCTTTAAAACAAAACTATGACGTGTTTGTGTTGGAAGAGCTATAACAACTGGGATTCTGAAGAACTGTTACTATGATATAATATTATTACTATTTTAATATGTAACTGTTAACTTAGGGAAGTTTTGAGGGAAAAGAAGATGGAAGGAGTGAGGAGAGGAGATTATCTTATCTGTCCAGCAGCCTTTGTTTTTCTCCACCATGATTGAACGTACGTTGTTGCTATGTTATATCTTGTAACAATTATTGTTCTGGGGAACAGTTGTTATGTTATATTATGTGAATAGTCTAACTTTGGGGAGTCTTGGAGAAAGGGGAGGGGGGGTTGGAGGGGAGGAGATTATCTTATCCGTCAATCAACCTTGTATTCCTCTACCATAGTCTGACACTAATCTTGGTCTTTTGAATTACATAAGTTCTCACTGCCCCCTCTCTGAGAATATTATTGTCAATATACGAGTATGTTATACCAAGTTGTGAACAAGCTGTAGGCAAACTTTGTGAAGTACATGTAGTAGTATCAGTCACGAATGGATTTCTAGGATTTTTTATTTCATTCTAACCAATTGCGTTCAGAATAGGAATTCCTAACTTCTTCCTAAGGTATTATGAGACCAGGGACTGTACATAAATAGTTACTTTAAAACAACAGGGTCCTATCTCCCATATAAATCTTTCAGAGATAAACCCCTTTCGTTCTGAGTTCACGAAATCTTGATTGGTTTGTGCTCTATAAAGATAAGAGCTACGGAGCCATGGCATGGGTCTGCATTATTGGATGTAGGTTTAGAGTGGCCATTTCAATAAACACAGGATTTGGGAGGTTTTTGTCGAGATAATAAATGAGGGTAGACAACTATTGGCAGAGAATTGGATTGTGGGTGTCTTTAGATAGAGTAATTCCTAAACAATGATATCCTGGGGAGTTGCTTCAGTGTACGGAGGGTGCTCATAGTACTGTCGAAACCACTGCTTGTCAATCTGGGAGATATCGCCCTCTAGTGGTTGATTTGTTGGTATTGGTGGTTTTGGAGACCCTTCAGAGTATCTAACAATAATATGTGCTTTAGTATGTTGTGTGGATGTTAGAGGTAGAGGGGAGTGAGGAGAGAGAGGGGGGGAGTGAAAGGGGGAAAGGGGAGGAGGAGAGGTGAAAAAAGAGAGAAAGAGAGAATGAGGAAAAGACAAGTGGAGAGGTTGAGAGATAAAGAGGAGAGAGAGGGGATAAAGGAAAGGGATGATAAAGAGATATAAACAGACAGACAGACAGACAGACAGACAGACAGGTGGACGGACAGACAGACAGACAGACAGACAGACAGACTGACAGACAGACAGACAGACAGACAGACAGACAGACAGACAGACAGACAGACAGACAGACAGACAGACTGACAGACAGACAGACAGACAGACTGACTGACAGACAGACAGACAGACAGACAGACAGACAGACAGACAGGCCGACCGACCGACCGACAGGCAGACAGACAGAGGGTGGAGGTGAGAAAAAGAAAAGGAGATGGGGGTGTGGGGGGGGGGGGGGGGAGAAAAGGAGTGAAAGGCGGATGAGATGGGAAAAAGGAAAGGAAAGAGATAGAAAGATAGAGAGACAGAGAGAGGGAGAGAGAGAGAGAGAGAGAGAGAGAGAGAGAGAGAGAGAGAGAGAGAGAGAGAGAGAGAGAGAGAACGTTAGGATGCAAGAGTGAAAGATTAAGAGAAAAGATTGAGAGAACCTACCAATTTAGCCCTATCCTTATTCGTTTAAACACTGAGCTGAAATGTTCTTTGTTCATATGTTCAGGCTGGTTGGACGACCTCCCCCGGTTCACCATGCTACGCAGCCTCAACCTGGCCAACAACCAACTGAGCACGTTCCCACTGTCTTTGAGCAGCATCCGGTCTCTCATGGAGCTCAATCTGGCTAGCAATAAACTGGAGGAAATCCCTCCCCAGATTGTTGAGTTGGTCAAGTAAGTTGGTCAAAAGAAGTCGCTACATACCTACCTGTAATAACTAGTGCCCATTGTCACTATCAGTTTGGTTCAGTTCTGTTCGGTTCGGTTTGGTAAGGGAGGCTATCCAGATCGATGGCGCAAAGAGGCCATCATTGCACAAACCGATCGTCCGGCTCTCAGCCTCAAAAGCAAACACATTTGTTTTCAGGTCGCAAATCAGGCAATCGGTTGACTATCGGTTTGCCAATCCCCTAGCGTGCACTGGGTACATGGAGTAATAAATCCTGTTCCACTGCACAGCCGTAAATGACATCATAGCTGCACCTCTCCCTCCGAGACCTAACATTGACTATTGGCAGCACAAGCTGTGGAACATTACCGCATCTGCAGGAAACCTGCACATATCTTACAAATCATTGGACATAAGTGCGAGAGTCTAGCCGTTTCTGGATTGATAACAACAACAACAACAACAACAACAACAACAATAATGACAATAACAACAACGACAACAAGAGCAACAAAAATGAATAATGAGTTACTTTGAAAACTGGTTTCCAAGGTGACTCACAAGGACATATTATAGTGATACATAAAAGTTTGCTGGTCTACTGGATGGAAGCAGTATTATTGTTTTCTCATGTTTTCCTCATAAATGAGAAATATCTGCTTGCCCATACCAGTATCCTCATGTACCAAATATTCATTGCTTTATAAAAAATTTGGTTCACGTAATTAATGTGTTTAGCTTGAATCCTAAAGCCTATTTTTAATGCTGAAAATGCTAACATTACTTGATATTATAAATGTGGAGTGACACTGGCGATATTGTGCTTTCCTTCGATGTAAAGGCGAGTCTAAACACCAGCCTCACCTACGCCTTCTCAAAGAGACCTTCATGTTGTGTGCCCTGTCTGTCATTCCCTAGATATCATTAAGTCTTATGTCCCCTTCATCTCTGTTGTTCCATTATTTTTAATGTTGTTTTGTGTGTGTATCTTGATCAGTTTACAGGTTCTCCACCTCCACAACAATATGCTCAGCTCTCTGCCAGAGGAAATTTGTCAAATGCGCAGGTTGGCTGTGATAGTTCTAGCCTTCAACCAGTTCACACATATCCCACCAGTCCTGCTACAGTCACAGCATTCCTTCTTCTCGGTGAGAAACAAAACCACAATATTAACAATAAATATCAAATCGATGTTCATGACTCCCACTTAGTGTATTCTCCTGTCATTTGTGTTATTTTTTCAAGGCTATAGCATGATTTGTATTTGAAGAGGAATGGATATTATTATTTTTCCTTTTAACCAGCCAACCCCCACCTTCAACTGCAGATTTCTCGATTTCCATCAAGATAGATGGGTATTTTTTTCATCAAAGACAAGTGAACAAGCTTTAAGATCATTCCATAACCCCTTATTACCCTAAAATTGATGAGCTTCTGATTCCTCCATGTTGTGATACAAATAGCCCTTGGTTATACCTGTATCTCACTTGGAAAAAAATCATGTTTTTTCAAACAAATCAACTTCAATTCTTTTTCAACAGCTTGACAGCATCATCATGGCGGGGAACCAGATCTCCCGTCTCCCGGCTGACCAATTAATGTACATGAGACACATAAAGAAAATTGACCTGAGGCTAAACAGACTCAAGCTGCTGCCAACAGAGACAGCCAAGTTCCAGAGTCTAGAACATGTCACCCACGTGGACATCAGGCAGAATCAGGTACAGCAGTAACTGAATGCTTTGTGGAGTTCAAGAAAAACTTTAAGTCACTATTACTGGCTTGGACCCTCAGCATTCTTTTTATCGCAATACAGTGGAGTCTACTTACAACGAGTTTCGAAATAACAAGAAGTCTGTTACAAAGACACTATTCTAAAACCCCGTTTTTTTCCCTTCTTTTTCTTCGTAAATAAAATACTGCCATAGCGCAATCAGACAAACATGCGCATCGGTTATAGCGGAATATTGCTGTTGCTGTGCACAGCGCATAGGCCAGTACATAAAACCTCACCAGTTGAGAAACTTGTTGGTTATTTAGCAAAACTAAGGACCTTAATACAACTCCTGAGCGAAACAAAAAATGGGAGAGCCCACGTGTGCCAACAATGAAGGCCGCAGTGACTGAGTGGGGAGGGTGTGATATGTGCAGACAAGCAGAACGCTTTGTGTGATAGGCCAGCCTAGTCTAGATTATCTAGGCCTACCATGCCTCTCAGTACTCTCACTTCTCCGATGCAGGAATGGAGAGGTCACATTGATGCTGTGATGGATGGAGCGAATGTGTGACGTGCGCAAGCATATGCATCGTACCACAGGGTGTGGTGGGGTGGGGAACAAAACAGAGGGCCAGTTAGCCTAGAGCCCTTTCTTTCTGATCGTCTACGCCGAGCTGTCAGCATAGCTAGCGCTCGAGAAAGAAACCTGATTCGATTTTTGATCAAGTAAAACCTAGAGGTCATGTTGAATAAAATCACCATCAGGGGAGATCACAAAAACAAATAAACAGAATACCAAACTCGTAGATTGGGCCTACTTTATTATTTCCCTTGAACCTATTACTGGATAGGATCCCTTTTAACAAGAATCCTGGTATAACGCACATTTCACACCAGTCCCCTCCCTCTCGTTATAACAGGATTGCAATGTATCAGTTTGGTAGACATACAACATTGCAGCCTGTTCTGAAAATTATCTCTGTTCTTCCTCTTTCTCTCTCTCTCTCTCTCTCTCTCTCTCTCTCTCTCTCTCTCTCTCTCTCTCTCTCTCTCTCTCTCTCTCTCTCTCTCTCTCTGCACCCACCCCCAAACCCCTTATCTAACTCCCCACCCCTTCTGTCTCTCCCTCCATATCTCCTCCTTTTGTTTTTCTTCCTGTGCCATTTTCTGTCACCATCTTTCTTTCTTAAGTTTTTACAAATTTCTTAGTGATTTTTGAAAAAATATTATTTTATAAAAGGGCCACCTTTTTCACAAATTTGATACAATAAAGAAAACTTTAACACAATCTACAAGCCTAGTAGATACACTATTCCTGCCATTCTCTACAAAGTATGTTGATGTACTTTCCCAGGATTGGAGATCCATTCACATAACTGAAAAAAAAATTTGTATCACTGTAAGGGGGTAAATGCCTGTTACTGCTTCGATCACACAAAGGGAAACTAAGATGAGACAAGACTTGTCCATTAAACACTTTGGTCATAAATACTCCTTAAGAAAAGAACTTTATACCTTTTTGCTAACTTTACTTCAGGTGAAAGACCTCGACATAAGGGCTATCCGATGTATGGAGTACTTGAACTGTGAACGCAATGTGATGAGATCCATGCAGCTGAACGGTGCTTCCTTGAAAAATGTTTTTGCAGCTCACAACTGTAAGTTTTTAACTATACTCACCATGTCTTTCTAGATACATTTTCTTCTTTCAGTGAAAGAGAAAAATGCTCTTCTCTCAATTTAAAGGGTTTGCCCTTAGCCTTGGAGATAGTTTTGAGCTTAGTACAATTGAAACTTCTGTAATGACCACATATATAAGACAGTCGTCTGTACGAATATCCACTCCCCATTTCCCTTCTCGCTCTTTATTACATTATAATGACACTGTGTAAAACACCCACCTGTATAAAATGGCCAATTTTCTCCTCGACGTTGGATGGCTGTCTTTGACAGTTTGACAAGTCTTTCTTAATACATTTCCGTCTTGCTATGGAAGAGAAAAACCATCTTCTCTCAATTATAAGATTTGCCCTTAAAAATAGCTTTGAGATAAGAACATGATGACTGGATTAATATGCGCAAGCTACAATATTAATAGGACCTGCTCTCTACTATATTACCTTCTGATAAACATTTTTTCTCATTTAGCATAAAACGTGTTTTGGCTTAAGCATATTAAGCATGATTATAGATCTAGTAAATACTTTTCCTCTGTCAATGAAATGTCAACAAGTTTTGGTTATTACCCTCAGGTCTCCAAACGGTGTCGATCAGTCCCAAACCAGAATGGCTTGTGAGCATGGATGTTTCACAGTACGTTACTTCAGACACTTTATTGGTCTACTGATATGATAATAACACCCTTGTCTTCTGTTTTCATGTCTCTGGCTCAAGAATGTTTTTAAAAAAATTTTTCTTTAACCTCTAATGTTTTGTGTGGGCTACCACAGCAGTTGTGTTAAATGATCAGCGTAAAACATGTTAAGTGCGTTAAGATTAACTTCCCTTCTGATTTTTGTTTGATCTACACCTCTCATTTTAGGACTTTTTCCTGAAAAACACATTTACTGCTATTTTTCCTTTTTGTTTCCGGATTGGCATTTTTAGAAGAAATACTTCTACTGATCTCCTTCTTTTCTTGATGTATAAGTTTGTTGTATACATCTTCTATAGTCTCTAACTCGTTGCTCATATATATATATAAAATATAATATAATATAATATATAGATTACATGTTGAAATCAGTGTACCATTAATAGTAAGAACAATGTGATACATTGTGTATGGATGAGAAATTTTTTTTAAAGTACTTGTCGAATTCTGCACATCTTTTTCTCCTTCAGTAACCGTCTGACAGAGATTCCCAACTGGCTCTCGGATTGTTTCTTCTTGGTGCACCTGGATGTGAGCCACAACTACTTGAAAGCCTTGCCTGAGAGGTATTGATAGCCAGACATCTGAAATACCAGTGGGAAAAAAGACTTTTTTCATAGTAGCCATCTCTCCTTGATCATGAAGTCTTTGTGTTCTGAAGACTTCTTATACTGTAAACTGAGATTAAATTATTTTTACAGCACCACACAAAAAGGCATGGATAACTGCAGCATGTTGGAGATTGACAAAATATGTTTGACCCATCCATAATTCAGGTTAACGTCTATGAAAAATTAAAGAGATATCCGTCAGGGAGTGGTAAATTGTACGAGCTATCCATGTCCGTCTTCGTGTCATCTGTGTCTGACTGTATTTATATTTTTCACCTATAAACATATTTCATAGCAAGATTTATCTGCCATCAGTTTGCTAGGCCAGTCGCAGTTTCACCAGAGCCCTTTAGCCAGCTATGTTTCGGGGGTGACCCGGGTCAGCCTTCAGGGCTAGTGTAATGCCTCAGTGATATAAAGTCTCACCGTATTTCACCCAGACCCAGCTATCCCCTACTTTGTCCTGATTCCACTTCTCCTGTTGAACCCTAGGAAGCTTTAAGATAATCATAACTCCTGAAAATTCATGTGAATTACAAACAACTAAAATTGGTCAAGAAGTTTAAATATCTGGGCAACATTTTTACTGAAAATAGTTCTATAGATAGAGAAATTGAAATACAAGCACAAAAAATACCAACATGGCTGCTCACCTATCAGGTGGCACCCCTTCTATCTCACTCAAACATCTCCATGGACACAAAGAGACAGCTTATTACTTCAATATTTATACCAACATTGTGTAAAAGAAATAACCTATAAAGATTTAAAATTGTTCCCTGAGTTAATAATCATGTAATCAACAAGAAAGCTACTCTTCCTTTCCATTTGTTTAATCTTTTAAATTTCTAAAATATAATTTTCATAAACTGTTACCTTCACAGCTATTGCTACATGGTGTGTATGAAAAATAGAAATTCATAGGCATTATTCACCACAAGAAAGATAATAAAAATTGATTATTGATGTACTAACACTCAATGTGCTATTTCCTCAGGCTGTTTACAGATGCTCGCAAGCTAAAGATTGTGAAGGCAAACCACAACAGACTGACTTCTCTCCCTGAGAAAATCCACACAGACACTCTGGAAGAGCTTCATCTACAGCACAACCTCTTACGTCACCTGTCAGTGGAGCTGTTCGTAAAGGCTCACAGGTATGTTTTGTCTTGTATTTTCAATTGTGCATATATATGTAGATCAGGAAAATGTAGCTTTTTTGAGAGCATCTGAGCAAAGAAATGAATGGACAACCATGATTGCTGATATCTGGCACTTGATGATGATGATGATGATGATGATGATGATGATGATGATGATGATGATGATGATGATGATGATGATGATGATGATGAAAATACAGTCTCATATGTGCATGTGTGTCTGTGCATATGAGTGTGTGTAAGTATGTGTGTGTATGTGTGTGTGTGTGTGTATGTATGTGTGTGTGTGTGTGTATGTGTGTATATGTGTGTATGTGTGTGTGTGTATTATTATGTGTGAGAGAGAGAGAGAGAGAGAGAGAGAGAGAGAGAGAGAGAGAGAGAGAGAGAAATGGGGAGAGAAGTTTGGAAAAGGTATTTTGTTCTCAATCTTTGAAATTGTCAAATTATCATTGATGAAATAATGTTCATGATCACTTTCATTGTCGTCACCAACAGGTTGAGGTATCTCAACATGACACGCAACAAGCTCTCTGACCTGCCACCCCCGAACAAGAACGACTCGTACAACAAGCTGCAGGAGCTCTATCTGTCGTTCAACCATCTGGCCAACAGAGCCCTCCAGAAAATCTGCTGCTTCCCAAGACTCAGGGTCTTGCATATGGCCAGGAACAAGTTGTCTGTGATTGAAGAAATGTCAGTTAATACGAATGTTCTGAGTCTTGATTTTTTGTAGAGGTTTTGTCATTTTGTAAAATTTGAATTTTGCTAGATGATTTTGATAATTTTACATTGCACATTTGGTGAGCTGAATGAACCATATGGTTCCTGATCTAATCTCCTTATATTAACTTTTGATTTGAAGATGTGATAATTACAGTACAATGAAGGACTAGCTTAATAGAGTCTAAATTGTCCAAGATGGAGAAATTGTCAAGGAGAAAAGTGATTGTCTGAGACAGGTGGACGTCATGGACAGTGTCTTTATGATATTATATGAGGGGGGGGGGGGGAGTTGGAAGTGGTCATTTATACAGATGATTGTCTCAAATAGGTGGCCTTTAAAGCAGGTTCAACTTAATTTTGCCTCTAATTATACAGTGTGCATCTTGTGTCAAGCGATATCACTCACATAAAATTAAAACAATACAAATGATACTCAGTTTCTGTATGTTCCATAAAAAAAAATAAACAGGCACCTCTCTACCCTCGGCCACAAAAAAGGTTTCCGAGTTTCTGAATGGCTTGCTTAGGACAGTAAGCCTTTGATTCATAACATACGCCTAATTTAAACAAAACCATCTCTGTAGTAATGAAATATTATCTTTATTTCTACTTTGTGTTGGCAGGAGCAGAAATCTTTGCATTGTATTGTACACTGATAGCAAGGCTTAAGGTAGTTACAGGATGCATTCTATTCATCACCTGATTTAAATCCTCATTTTCTGCAATACTTTTTGATGATGTTTTCAGGGATATTGAGAAGCTGGAGCAGCTGACAGAGCTGAACGTGTCCTCCAACAACTTGACTTACCTCCCTTCAGCCCTGGGCAGACACCCCAAACTACAAGTGCTCCGAGCTAACTGCAACTTACTGCGGGAGCTGCCAAACTTCAAAAACTCGTCAGGGTTGAAGGTAGGGCCTATCTTGTTTGAGTTAGAATAACATTATATGCAGTTTGGAGGAGGAGAAGGCCTGTATGGCACATTGAGCACTTCGTTAGTGATAATGCACAATATAAGTGAAATTGTTACTCATCTTATTATTATTATTTTTATTATAATTATTATTATTATTATTATTATCATTATTATTATTATTATTGTAGTGTGAGGGGTAGGCACATTACTGTTGTGAGCTGAAGATCCGAGTTCGATTACTGTGTGGAGAGAATGTTTATAGTATAGAGTATATTGGTCTTTCTGGTGGAACATTTTTTCCTTCTTAGGCGAGGTCGGCCCTTCTCCTAAATGATCTAAATTGTGTTGATGGGGCTCAAAAACGCCTACATTTTAAACAAAATGAAAGAAGAGAAGGAGGAGAGGAGGATTGTTTAAACGATACATGGTGGACTGTTCGTCAAACTAATAAAAGTAGAGGGTAAAGAACTTCTGTTCTGTGTGAAAATTCCCTCTGTAGTTGTAAACAATGACCTCTGTATCCCTTAAGGTCCTGGAAGTGAGCTCCAACCATCTGGTCAATGTGGACATGAGCAATCTGATGGCATCACAGGTGTCTCTGCTGGACATCTCGGCCAACCCAAGCATTCTGGTCAAATCTCATGACATAGAAGCTGCCAAGTAAGTTATAAAAGCTACGGATGTAATTGTGGTTACTTGAGTGCAATTTGTTGCTTTGAAAGTTTGTCGACATTGATTTTCTAATTTGCTTTGTAATTGCTACTGAGGTGAGTTTGTCAGTAAACGTTATTCTGTTGTAGGTACCGATCATATTTCTCATAGTTCCTATTTTCAACATGCATTCCTCTGTTATCAGGGTTAATAACAATAGAATAGGATACATTTCAACATAATGTGGTGACAAATATTCTAACAATGTCCTTTATACTTTGAATTAATGTCATTAGTGTCGTTTGGTATCATCTGTTACATAACTGTTTTGAAATTTTCAACCTAACGCAGCTTGTCATCGGTATCGCAAGCATTCCACTTAAGTCTATTTGGGTACTTTTGACAAAAAGACAAAAAACTACTAATTTTTGCTGTGTTGTTCGTGTCAGAAATCATGAACAGCAAGAAAATTTTCTGCCTTGACCAAAGCATTTGAACTGCATATTGGTGATGTTGAAAGGCATATCTTTGATAGAGCTTTGGGAGGGAGTATAAATAGACATATTTTTATAATTTGCGAGGCAGCGTGGTGAAATCAGGCGCTTGTCAAAACAGTGAAATCAAAGAAACCGGCATTTTTCTGGACGTTGGGCAATTTTTTGTAAATTTTTTGTTGTTGCTTCAACACCTTTTATGTCTTTTCAAAAAAACTATATATCTGTGTGGATGTTACTGAAAAATATTCATTAAAGGCACAAAAAATATAAAGTTACAGTTTACAATGACACTCAAGCTTTGGAAGTCACGAAACTTTGGCGGCCATTTTCTCGCTTATTTTATCTTTCATATCAACCACCTCCTTCAATCACAAATATCTCAACCTTCTATTCAAAATAGAAGGGTATTCTTTTCGCCAAATGCAAGACAACTGAACAAGCTTTCAGATACTACCAATAATTCCATATGCCCAAAAATTGACAAGCGCCTGATTCCACCACGTTGTGACACATTTGGACTTAAGGAGATTGTTTGGAACAGCTTCGTTGTGGCTAAGACTAGATCTATTGTGTGTCATTTTTCATCTGATTTTTTAAAAAAAAAAATTTTTTCTTCAGAAATTCCAAGCGACTGTGTATGATGGATATGAGAGGGCAGAACTGGTCGCTGGAGGATGTCCGTTCTCCGGAGGTTGCGGAAGACTGGCAGTTGTGGCAGACAGGGCTCTCACAGACGTCTGGGATTCGCAACAAGTCAGTTTTTTATGTTTTCTATTTTTTTACAGAAAGAGCATTCCCATCGCTCACAATAAGACTCTGTCATGTCGTATGACAGAGTTTTTCACTAAGCAAACAATTCATGTTTTTAAATAAAAGAGATTTTGCAACATTCTTGAACAACTTGAGTGTAGAAAATACTGTTTGGCTATTCACATGTTTTAAATGAAGAAAACATGCCTCCCCCCCCCCAAATGTGATTCTCCTTTGATTCATAAACAAATGAAGCTTGCATGGAACAGTTCTTTCCTCTTTTAACAGGTCAAATGTAAAAAGTTAGGGAGTGGGGGGGGGGGGGGGTAGGCAAACTCAACTACATATTATATATATATAAATATAAATATATATATATATAAATATATATAAATATATATATATATAGATATATAGATATATAGATATATATATAGATATATATATAGATATTGATCTATGTTGATGATACAATCGTCCAAGACTTTGATTTGGCTTTTATTACGATCACATCTGGTTCTCCATCAGACTGTCAGTCACGGCTGTCAACAAGCCTCAGTTCAACGACAAAGGTGAGGCTCTGTTTGCAATATTTGATGGAGGTCGCAACGAGACTGTCTCGGGCATCTTGAGTGACATCATCCCCAACATCCTGCGGGAGGAGAGGGTGAGGAGTAAGGCTCCAGATGCTTACCTCAAGTACTGCATGCTGTCAGCACACAGGTAAGTTTGAGTTTCTTTTATACCCCCATCAAAAACAAAAATCATATCAGAGGCATTTACTATGTATTCACATCTCCTTTGAGTTAACCATTAACTGTGTTGAACCATATTCCTGGTACAGCTATTAGAATAGGTTTGTCTGTATTTATTATTGATGCACTTTCTTTCTAGTTAGCCTTTTGAAGAACTAAGCTAAAAGTTGTCAGTTAAGTTTGTTATGCAATGCTCCTTACATTGTCATAATTGTCATAGTTTGTTCTTTCTTTCCATACAAATTGACTTACTGAGCAATGGCGTGTGTTGAGGTAACTGTCTATATTTTTATACTTTCATTGTACTCACTTTTACAGCTTGAAATTGTAATAAATTCTTCCATAGTCTTTGTCTACAATTTATGCTAAATGGGATAGTTATCTTGAAGACGTATCGACATGTGCCTGATTTTTCCCCTATCAGCCATCTGTTGAAGACTAATTATACAAAAACTGTTAAAACTCATTGTTTAATGTGATTTTTCTTACAGGAACCTCAGACAGCAAGGCCAGAAGCTAGGAGCGGCTGCTGTAATGGCACACATCCACTACGACGAAAAAGGCCAGCACGTCCTGTCAGTTGCCAATGTTGGAGATGCTCAGGTTGGTAGATACATACAGTCGGACCTGCTTTAATGTCGATCTGTCCAAGACAATCATTTGTACAAAATATCTCTTCCAATTTGTAGGTTTAAAAAACATATGTGTGTATAACTGTATGAGTAAGAGTGTGTGTGTGCATGTGTGCATGTGTGCGTGCGTGCGTGTGTATACTATGTTTATTATACAAACTCGGAAATAACAGGACAGAAGGGACCGGCAGTTTTTCCCTGTTATAACTTAAGCGAGTCCTGTTATAACCGTTACCAAGGGAAACTACCAGTACCTTTGCACCTTCAGCTTACTATGTATATTCGATTACGGCAGATACTTTTCTAGTGGGCTGTTTTGCTGACACTGAGATGTAATTGATCAGTGACCCCAACACTACCGGGGGTGAGTATGTGTTTGAAAGTTTGTGTTTAGGCAAGCGATAATTCAAACAGGCGAAATGTCTAGGTTGAGGCTAATTTTTTTTAATTTGACAGATCGAAAGTAAGTTTATATGCTGCAAGATCACTGTTATATCCAAGTCTGCACAAATTGAACCCTGTTATATCCAGGTTCATATTGCTTACACTTATAGAGATAAAAAACAGGGATTTGATTTATCACTGTTATATCCAAGTTCCTGTAATAACAGAGGCTGCTATAAATATGTACTGGACTGTATGTGTGTGTTTATGTGCATATATGTGTGTAATCATATGTGTAGGACATATCTCTGGTGTTCTGTGTATGTGCTAAATGATTGCTTCAAATTTACAAACACTTAATTTTGAGACATATATCGCCAGCAAGCTGTTTAGCTGTTTCAGGAGAGAGAAAAAACTTTCATTTTTTAAAGAAATTATTGTACTTACATTATCTTGTCTTGTGTTATTAACCTTTAGAGTTTGGATTTTTACCCCCCAGAGCGGTGGTACTGACTGAAGTGTCTTTATGCCATTCCCAAAGGGGAGCATTAATATGTTCTTATGCACAGTAGAATTGTAAATGGGCTGATTCATCAATGTCATGCTCACTGTGCCTGAACTGCAACTGGGAACTGCTGCTTTTTCTTTCCTAATCCTTACTATCGTCATTTTTCCTCTACTTTTTTGTATGTTTGTCACTCTCTTGTGACCCGCTATTTCCGGGGTGACTTGATAGTCGAACAGACTTTGTACTATCGAAGCTAGAGAAGTGAGCAGAGTAAGCCCGATTCCCTGTGTAAGGACTTCTCTGTTGACATCCGCCCTTTGGCGCTCATATGACCTTATGCAGTTGTGAGCGCCGTATAACCTCTACTAAAACTAAAAGAGTTTGAATTTTAAAAAAAATTGTTATTGCTAATCACAACCGATACCGCAGATTACAAAACTACAATAAAAATAATCTTTCAATGATGAGCTTAGTACATCTGAACAGCTGTCTTTCAACATGATGTCACAAGCCATGTTTATTGTTCTGCATTCTATTAGGTTGTCCTGTGCAGACAGAGGCGAGCACTAGTTCTATCGAGACCGTTTGTGGTGTCCCAAGATGAGGAGGACACTCGGAGAGTGGTCAAATCAGGGGGAATCATCACCGAGGTCAGAAATAGTGTCACACTTTTCAGTGAAAATACAGATAAATTATTGTTTTTGAAAAAAAATTACTAATCGTTTTTATATATATGTTCTTCACAACATTCTTGAATATTTATTTCACATTCTAGAAATTATGAATAAATAATATGTTTAACTGCATTTGTAGACGAGTTTTGGCTGGTACAATCACCTGCAAACTGCTTCAAAGATTCTTTTTTTTTAAATCCTTTGTTTTGTATTCACGGTGTGGTGATATAATCAATATCATCAAATTGTGATATAAAACCGTAGCATTCTTAGTTTGATAAACAAAGGATTGCCTGCTAATTTTCATGTTTTTTTCCTACTAATTTTTAGGATGGCCGTGTGTCTGGAGTGACTTACAACACCCGACTGCTGGGCTGCAGTTATCTTTTCCCGCATGTGGTACCAGAGCCATACATCACTTCAACAGTGCTCTCTCCTGAGGACACATTCTTTATCGTGGCCAGCCAAGGGCTGTGGCAGTACATCACCCATGATGAAGCAGTGCGGGAGGTCAAGGTAACTTAATGACCAGTCCTCTTTCCCTGTGCGGGGGGGTTCTTACAAGTTAATGAACTATATAGATAACAAAGGTGCTGAATTTCAGACAAAGAAGTCCCAGTTCCTGAATCTGTGCACATTTTTCTTGACATCAGCCCAATCATTGGGAAGTTGTTACAATTTATATATAAAGATTTGAGATGTATTAGTATTGAAAAAAAGATCTGTAAATTTCAAGTCTTCTGTACAGCTGATTGTCTTGGACAGGTGGCTATTAAAGAAAGTTTAATTGTATTTTTTTTGTGGCTTCATTTCCACTTTCAGGACTGTCCCGACCCTGTTGTGGCTGCCAAACGTCTGCAAGATTTGGCTCAAGGTTACGGGTCTCGTGAAAACATATCAGTGCTTGTCGTTCGCCTAATGTTGACGGAAGCTGAGAGAGTCAGGATCAAGGACCTCATGAGAGTGCAGAGAAAAGGGCAGAAAGAGCTGTTGAAGGCGAGTCTATCTGATAATCTCTATTGCAAATTGTTTAATTTTGTAAGTGCCGGTACCTGATATTTTGAAATTTTCATTTTAGTCAAACTCATGCAGTTATTTAAAGAACACTCCTACTACTATATTTTTTCAACCCCGTGAGTTGAAAAGTTTAAATTTAAGTTAAAAGCCCTACTTAGCAAAAGCACAATGTCAGTAAAGTGAGTTGTGAAAAGAAAAAAAGAATAGAAAGATCAAGAAGCCAAAGCAGCTCTTCTTGACAAAGTTCTCTTACGATTCTCTAGGATAGCACTGATAGTTGCTGGTGATTTTATTATCAATCTGAGTTCTGTTTGGTTTTTAACTCTTTGAGGTCTTATATTTAACCAATCTTCGAGATGATTTGTGGAGGGCTCCATTAAAAAGAAAAAAAAAGATTTTTAGAAACAATGTAATATTTCATTTTTAAAGAAAATCTAACATGTTGACATCTTAGTACTTTCAAAAATCTGTTATTTTTACTAATAATTTCATTCTTTTTTTCTTTTCCTGTTTCAGGTCCTGGGTCAGAAAAGAGACATACTGCAGCTTCGAGACGGAGTTCCTAAAGTTGCTGAGCTTGACAATGTGGTCATAGACAAGGCTGGCCATGCTAAAAAGCACAGAAGCAGCCGCAAACACGTCTTGGAGTCTGCGTCCTCCGAGAACTCAGCCTTTGTCTCGGACGACACCTCCAGCACACGTTCGTCTTCTTCAACGACACTAAAGGAAACAGTTACCAACAAAGATTCTAACGCAATCTCTGGGAAAAAGCACTTTCATAAACATACAGCAGATGACAGTACTGAAAATAGTTTGAGACAAATTCAAGAGGACAAACGCCTGTACAAAAAGAAAGTTCACTCTGTAAATCAGAACAACTGGGACAGTGCTCTGAAGAGACGACTGGCAGAGGAGGTGAAGTCCAAAGAGATGCAGTTTGAGCTTCTGGGAAAGAACGATGGAGACAGCAGTGGGGATGAAGAAGCTTCAAATTCAAGTGAGGAGCAGCCAAACTGGATTGCAATGCGACAGAAACAGAAAGCAGAAAAGCCAGAGGAGTGGGAAGCTCTTCTGCAGCAAAGACTAACTCAAGAACTAGTGAATCGAGAACTCAAAAAAGCTCTTGATAGTAACGGAAAGAATGATGCTCATTTTGCTGAGAGCAAAGAGAGTGATTCTGAAATTGAAAAGTGGGTGAAAAAATCTAGGAAAGATTCAGATGGGCGTCAAAAACAATTGAAAATGCAAACTCACAATGATGATGACTTTGAAGAGATGGTGGAACTCAAAGAAGAGGAAATTATTTCTCCTGCTCAATCTTTGGATTCTATCAAAAGTGAAATTTTGCGAATGATGGCAAATTCCTCCCATTCTCACTTTTCTCCACCAACAAAGTCTCCTCAGAATGAGAACTCTGAGGACATTTACACGCGACATTCCCCGTCTGGTGGTTACAATGTGTCTCCGTGTGAGTCGGTCAGCTCCATAGACGTACGACTACACAACGAGGCGGATGAAATTTATCGCCTCCGCCACATGTGGGGTGCAGATACATCTGCTGAGCAGGAGGCAACAGTTCAAAGTGACATACATGGCTCTGATGTATCTAGGTCCGGATTTTCCAACAACGGTGATGGGCCCAATCAGATACGCTTACGGCCCCTTTCTCCAGATTCTCTCATATCCCAAGATGAGTTTGTGAAGCCACCTATCAGCACAGCTAACATAGACCGCGATGCCCTCTTGTTTCATCAGATGCAGATGGCACGTGCGCAAGCCCATGCAGGAAGTGTTGCCAGTCTGGACTCGATTCAGTCAGCGCCGATGCATGCGTCACGACGAGATGTGTTCCCTGATGTGAAGGCGTCCTCACACAGCATAGAAGTGCTGGTGAATGTGGGAGAAGACAAAAACGCTAAAGTCACCCTTTCCAATGGAAAACTTTCGGACTCTATCCACGGGGGGCGAGTGGACTGGGGCAGTAGCGTCAGTGGGAATTTGAAGAAAAGTTCTCACACCCTAACCAGTAGCAGACTGGCTAATGCAGATTCCGGTAGTGTCAAGGAGAAAGAGAACGGACACTTATCACAGGAGAAGCTTCAAAGAAACGCAAGTGTAGAACTCCTGCCAGTGAAAGAGAAGGCAAAAGAGTCGGTGGAGTTGGATTTTGTTGATGCAGACGATGAAGATGACAGGGACACTCTCGTCGGTGATGCCGATGATATTGGGGTTTTGGACTTCAAGGGTAGTAATTCTAGCATGAAGAAAGTGAATGGTGAGAAAGATTATTCTGATCACAACATTAAAGTGTTGTCTACCACTTTCAGTAAAGTAAAAAGAGATACAGGAGAGAAAGAAAATGTTGATGATGAAGGGTCAGACAGTGATGAGTCCATCGGAAATGTTTCTTTGGAAGATGGATATTCTGCGATAGAGTTTCAGAGTTTTCATAAACAAGGAAGTATGAGTATGCTCAATGTCCTTGAGAGTGAATCTGAAGACTATCCTGAGCTTTTTATGCTTAAGAAAAGGAGCTCTAGTAAAAAGAACAAGCCAACCATTATTGCTGTAAAGAACAAGCCCAAGAACCAAGTATCAGATAAAGATGCTAATGACAATTACGAAATTATCGAGGATAATCACAAGCATGTTGCTTCCATCGAAAAGAATGAAGAAGAAGCTTCTGAAGAGGAGGATAATGATCTCTACGAGGATATGCAGATTTCACCTGTGAATATTTGTGCTCCTCAACTTCCTCCGGTGGTGAAGGAAAGCCCAATGATATCGACACGTCCCAGTGAAGAAGACATTGATGCTCTCTATGCCAAAGTGAACAAGCTAAAGATGGACAAAATTCGAGATAAGCGAAGTGAGCCCGAGGGTTTGGGTACAAATATGGACAAAATCTTACCCATCCTTCTATCCCCAACAGCAAAAGAAAGCCCGACAAAAGTGGGAGAAACTCCTGCTGTGAAGGAGTCTGGCTCAGAACCTAGGGCTGAGGTGGTTTCAGACTCGGAAGATGAAGATGATGAAGAGATTTTTCTTTCTGCTCACGACTTGTATCAGCCAAATATCGTCGGGTTAAAAGAAGAGTCTCAGTTTTCAAGCACTGATAATACCATAAGTGGTAGCCCAAAGCATTCTTTCAAAACATCCCCCGAGGAATTAAGATCTACTTACTCTGATGCTGTGCATTCCGAGTCAAAGACTTTCTTATCTTCATTCAAACCTGCACAAGCACCAGAAACTCCGTGCAATACTTCTTCTGATATCAGTCATCCTGAGCTGTCTAGCTCTACTGGAGCGGTGATTCCCAAGAGGTCGTCTCCTGCAACTTCTGTCAAGTCTTTCAGATCCTCAGAGGAAGTACCAGCAGACGCCTCTCCACCGTCCACCTCTGCTTTCAACCCTCAGCACCGACACCCAGTCCGGCATGCCCCACAGCCTCTCTCACCCCGCCAGCCTCAGCAAAGTCAGAGACAGAAGCTTCCTCACCGACTGCCCCCGCCTCCCCCGCCCACACCAGTAATGAAACATAATGTTACAGAGGCACTGAGCCAAATGGAAACCCAACAAAATCCGCCTCCCCCGCCAACCCCGCCTCCTCCCCCTCCTCCCCCTCAAAGGACACAAAGGCCCTCACCTCCTCCTATTCAATATCCTTCATCCTCCCCACCACCTCTTCCTCCCCCTCGATCTTCTCCCTCCCCCTCCCTCACTTCTCAATCAACCTCATCAACAGGTTCACTGCAGTCTTACAAGCCTCCGATAACGCCACGCAATTCTCTCACCAAGAAGTCAAAGGTACTGCAAAGTTTCCAGCCTCTTCCTCCTCCTCCTGTTCAGTCAAACCAGCAAACATTTCATGAACCAGACTCACACGACAAGGAGAACGATATTGACGACTCTGTCCTGTCTGGACACATTCAGTACCCAGAGATGTACAAGAGGAAACCTCCATCCCCCAACCAGACCCACTTATATTCAACAAGTCCAGTAGACATGGCCTCAGCCACCAGCAAGCTTTCTACGCAAAGAAGCATCATTATAACGTATTTATGATAGTTTGGTTGTATCTGCCTTATTGCCAACTTCACATATGACTCATACCACTGCTTTCGTTACAACATATAAAATCAGTAGGCCTACACCATCATGATCATAGTTTCATTGCCTCATCTTAAAAATAGATTATTCAGTCTAGCATGCACATAGCGAAATCGGTGGAACTCGGAAATTTTTCGGATAGGTATGAATGATACGTATATGTTTCAAATGCAAAGGACATAGGCCTACATGCTTATGAAAAAAAATTTGGAACCTGAAAATCTGTTTGCTATGTTCATGATTCATAATGTGCATGTTTCACTATTTGTGTGTTCGCTATGTGCTTGCTAGATTATACTCTGATTGATATATTTGTTATGACTTCATAGATCACACAAACATTAAAAACAAAGGAAAACACAAATATGATCATTCCAAAATGGGATAGAGTCCTTTTGTATGTCTGCTAAGTAAAAAAAAACCCCAAAACTACTGGTTCTTCTTTTCATCTTAGAAGTAGAGGAAAAAGATTGGCAATTCATCTATGATGGCGGCAGTAATGTAACAATGGTTGCTTAATTAACTTTGAACCAAGCAAAATGTGAGTAATGGGTATTTTTGGCGATCCTATGCAGAAGTGGTTTAAAAAATTGAAGGTGCCATAGCATATCAGCAAAAGTATCTCAGAGAAGGGTAATTGATATAAAAATGGTTTTTATAAATTCAAAGACATGTATTACAATTTTAGTGGGGTGGAGTCAAGTACTATTTTCTATTTCAAAGAGACATCACCATTTCTGTGATGTGGAGGGAGAGGATTTCATGATTGTCGTTATTCTCGTGGGGGTAGAGTAGAGCGCCGTTATTCTCGTGGGGGTAGAGTAGAGCACGGTCAGTGCTGTCTTTTGAGGGTTTACTTTACCAATTTGATGCAAGTAGTTCTCCTGAAAAGTGTGTTGCCTTCTTATAACGTAATCTTCATATTACCTGGTTTTATTAGTATGAGTATGATAATTTACTATACTGTCATAGACCAATTCAGAGGGAGAACGATGGTTGGCCCAGTCGTAACAATAAAATGGGATGAAAACAGAGATGATATGTTATATACGATCCAGCCTGCTCATAACAAAATCGACATGACACAGAAATATTTTTAATATGTATGAATTTCGTGATCTATGTATACGAAGAATATGCATATTCAAGAAAAATTCTGAGACCTAAACATTTGTTTGTTATGTGCGTGTTTTGTTTTGTGCATATTCACTATGGACGTGCTTGTCTGTATAAAATTCGACAGCTAAGTGTAGGACCCTGCCATAGGTCATTTTGAAAAGTGACATGTAACGGAATATAATAATGAGCAGTGGATTGTACTTTACACTTAAACACTTATTACACCGTCAGCGACTTAAGTCTCCAGGCCATAGTATGGGCTCATTACCGCAGGCGACTTTGGTCGCTAACACAACCAGGCACACTAAATATAATTAAACTACGAACGGACGCACTGCATTCAAGTACCAAAGGAAATCACCTTTTCCACTGATCGACCTAAATGACATCAGTATCAGAGCTATACTTCTCCCTCTAAGACCTAATATTCACAACACACTCTATGGAACATTACTGCAACTGCAGCAAACTTGCACTTACCACTACATGGCATTGAACAGAAGGGCCAGAGCCCAGCTGTTCCTGGATCTATAACAACAACAGCAACAACAAAACACACACTTAGCAAACAGATTTTCAGGTCTTAATTTTTTTTTCTTCTCTTTTCTAAATTAAAATCCATTGTCTCAAAAGTAATTAAGTCAATTATGAAGACAACTAAAGGGATCAGGTAGGAAAACTTGCTAACCCTCAATATTTCTATCTAGACTTGACGTATTTCCAACTTTATGACGGACTTGGCTTGTTCTTAACTTGATTTACTGTTATAGAAATACAGTTTGTGATATTGTGAATGACTCATTTGGTTTATTTCACTTGACTGATTTCAAAGGGATGTTCTACAAGTACTACAGTAAAATGAGAGCTAGTACTTTGATTTTAAATACAAATAAAAAGAAACTAATTCTAAAAATGGAAAATTTCAACCGTAATTTTTTTCTTTCTAAAAATGGACTTATCCTGTTTTTCACTTATTTGATTTCATAATAGGATATTCTACATGTACTGCAGTAAGATTATTAGGGCTAGTATCCCGACCCCCCCCCCCCCCTCCCCCTCCTCCAACACATTATAATGGACTTATCACGTTTTTTCACTTTAGCCCTTAAGTCGTGTCTGATCAGCACATGAAGACAAATTTAAGTCAGGCAACCATCCCATAATTAATTGGTTAGTTCAGTTTTTAAAACGGAATTAAAGAGTGAGTTCACCTTGTTTACCTTCTTGTCATAAAAATTCCTCTCACCAGGATATTCTATCCAGTTTTATTGGGTTAGAAAACTGGGGGGCATGCACTGTGATTTTAAGAAAGGTCTTCTTTTTATTTCAAGATTTTATTTCTAATAGAAAAATTCAACTGTTTCCATTGCATTGAAGTGGATGGGTGGGCTCTCTAAAAGCAATTTCGGAGGATGTTTATGTATTTTTACGAGTTTTTTATAAAGTCTGGGTCATTATTAAAATGCATGACGACTGACACAGGCTTATGAGGATCGAGGAAAAGGTTTAGCAGGTTCAAGTCACGTACTCTAAGGAGTTTTGAGGATGAAAAATAAATACCCGTATATATGTATGAATGCTATGGTATGTGTTCAGAGAAGAGTGAAAAGAGCATAGATGTGAGAGAGAGGGAGGTCGAGAGAGAGACAGAGTGAGGCCAAAAAAGGAAAGGGGGTAAGAGGGAGAGAGAGAGAGGGAGAGAGAGAGAGAGAGAGAGAGAGAGAGAGAGAGAGAGAGAGAGAGAGAGAATGTTTATGTATATTTTTACAAGCTTTTGTAAAATTTTGTGTTTCACATGACCGAATCCATTTGCACTGACTGTTTACTTACTGCGAGGCATATTTCACCATTATGGTTATGAGGTTTTTAAACTTATTTTTAAAAGAAGTATAGTAATAGTTCAACTAAAATTTTTAGTTGAACTATTATACTATTATACTTTAAAACATTATTTTAAATTTAAATGTTGATGTTTAGATGCCCCCCATTGTCCTAATTTAGATCATTTAGGAAGTGGGCTTTAGATCCTGCCTGTCAGGATGCAAATCCTGGAGAAACACAGAGATACTTACTAAATAATATTTCTCCCCACTCAGGAATCGAACTCTGGTTTCCTGTATGTCTCTTATATCAAGGAGAAAAAATGTTTGTCTCACACAAGTGGACGTCTTGGACAGTGTCAATAATATATCTTATGATGGTGTGTGGGAGGGGGGGGGTGGGAGGGAAAGTCACTGTTTTGATAATTGGTAGTCTTAGTGCATTAGAGCTGGATCGACTCTGTGGTTCAGCTCAACAAACCGGCATGACACATTTCTCCACAATTGACTTTTTTTTTTGCTTTCTTGTGGCCGCATATATTTTCTTAATATGAGAATTGGACTTTAAATAAGTTGCTAACAGTCCGATCTTCACATCGAAAAAATATGTGATGGAGAAAGATCTGCAGTCATGGAAAAGCAAAAAAGTCGATTTTATGTAAATGTTTCATACAGGTTTGTTGAGCTGAACCTTCAGAATGTAACAGGCATCATGAAAGCTGGCTTTTTAGAAGACGACACTACATATACAATGCATATTGCCTTTAGCCTACATTGATAGATCAGGTCATTACTATTTAGCAGCTTATGACTGTTTGTCATCTGAACTGGATATTTTTACTTTCTTCAAAACGCTGCTGTATTTGAAATCAAAGAAAGCAGCCACACCTATGTACATGGACAAGCATTCTTGGGATATCTCCTGCTTTCATTACATTGTTAGACTCGTTTAGTTTCATTGAGTTTTGTGGCACTTGCAACACAATTAAGGCACACAAGTGCTGAAGATTACAAGTCTCATTAAACTGTAACAAAAAAAAAAAAAAAAGAAGCAGAAGAGAATAGGATGAGAGATGTTTGATGGGAAAGGAGGAGCATTACTATTTTAGCTCTGACAAATCCTGAAGTTTTTATCTGCTTCATTCTTTAAGTTGGGCGTACAGAGCTTTACCATTTCCTGCATGCATCAAATAATAGTTTTTAAATCGAGTAATTTATATATATGGATGTTTTGTTTCTGAAACAGTTGATTTGACAGAAACTTTTTGTGATGAGTTGTGAGTGTAAGAAAGATTGGATTGTTCTTGAAAAAATTGTTTTGGGGTGGTCTTATTAAAGACCAGATTGTAATATAGCTGTGTGTGGCGTTTGCAAATAATTTCATATTTGTGGCTAAGGTGTATGATTTCACCCATGTTTTTGCACCAACTGAGAAGTACTTAACTCCTCTTTTATTCCGTAATAATTCATGTACAAGATGTGATGACACATTACTATACATTCCTTTGACATGCCATAGCCTTATATGAAATCCAAGTGTTCAATATTGTTCATATGAAATAAAAACTTTGGAAAAAATTGAAATATTTGAGTGCTCAGTATTCATATGCATGATACATTATAGCTTTCGGATGTGTAAGTGTAAAGGATTGAAAAATAGTCAGAAGGCGGCACAGACCAACCTACTTGGAGAACATAAGCAGAAGGGTGACAGGGAAAGATCAGGGTAATGTGCCTTTTTTAGAGCATCTGAGCGGAGGAATGAAAGGAGAACCATGATCGCTCATGTCTGTTGCAGATCTGGCCCCGGGATGATTATGGTACAGTCGCCACCGCTTGGGCTGAACTCGCCTGAGTCGATCTTCAGCTCGAGTCCCAGCATCTTTTTTTTCTTTACAGGTCACAACGTTAAGTTGAACTTCGGATGAGCTGATCTTTTTTTCACTCCCCCGATGACATCAACTCATCCATAGTCAACTGTATATAGATCAATAAAGTATGAATTCTGACTTCAAGGAGCTGTTGAGGTGTACTGATAATACCAGACATAGGCTTAAAGGGTACACAGAAGCAGATGTAAAATTAGACTCCTATACTCACAACTTGCTTTTTAAGTGCAGAATATATACAGTTGGGCTCAGTTAGCGCAACAGGGAAAACTCGAAATCATGGTGAGCTTGTACAGTTTGCCATTTCCCATCTGATATGTCTTTAATATTTCGCTTTTGCGTTACCCTGCTTATGGATGTGTCTATTCAGTTCAAGAATCAGATTGCTCAAGTTGGAAAAATGTGTACGAATGAAGAAAAATTGTCTTAGTGTAGAATCACAGCCAAAAAGAAAAGTGAGACAAAAGCATCTTTTCCACACGATGGCCTATTAATACTATTATGTTTCAGCAGGATATATCATATTTCAGTATCATAATATGATTAAACAGGGTTATCCAAAAAAAAAAGTACAAATTTTTTTTCTAAATATCTCGCACAAAATTAGTATTAGAAACTTGTAATTTGAAACAAATATAATTCGTTCAAAAGGAATTTGTTTGACATAAATTCTCAAAGAAGAAACCTATTTTTCGAAAATGAAAATGGCTTTTTATAAAAACCACCTTTAAATGCAAAATGCACCAATTTAAAAGATCTTATAAGAAAAGTCATAAAATGATTGTTACATTTTTTCTTTTCCTTTTATTTTTAAAATCTAATTTTTCCATTCCTGAAACCTTTAAGCAATATTTCTTTTCTTCTGCAGAGTTAAAACATACTTTTTTTTAAATTCTGGAATTCTGAGAACCTTTGGTCTATATGTCCTCCTTTGGACTTGACACATTTTAAAGCGTCATTCATAATGTTCAGTGGTGGCCAAACACAAGGATCCATTCAACCATGCCTACTCAAAGCCACACACACTGTACACCTTTCAGTACGGAGCTGTTTCTAGAGACAATAAGGAGGGGCGAGGTTGCTCAAATAGACAGCATTTTTGGAGTTGATATAACCTGAAAGGTGAATATGGGCTTTGCTAAAGAATCAAATGTCATAGGAGAAATGTTCAAGCTTTTCAAGACGATCGAGGAATCATGAACACATTGCTTTCCTCTGACAACTTTGCTAACGGGAAAAAAGTACAGCCATAGATGAAGATCTACCTTGAGAATGTGGACCGTTGAGATGTAGGAAAGGCATTGCTGCAGACATCGTCTACATACAGATGTCTCAAATTCTGCACCCTGGTGACGTTTAAAGGGGTGCAAACGGAGTGTGTTTCACCTGAAGTGGTCATTTTGTCTGGGAATTTTTAGTTCTGATTCTCTAAAGGTCCTAACTGATGGACTATTTCCACCCTTGACATCAAGGAAGGCCTTAAGGACACTTTAACATTATTTCCGCACCTTGTGCAAAACTTGTGAAATGAGTTGGCGGTGAGGAAATGTTCAATACAAAAAGCTTTCTGCTCTTTACAAAGTCTAATCTTAACCATGATCTCAGCAAGCAAAGGAAAGTAGAGAAAAACTATCTGCAAACTTCCGTAGGCATGTAAGACTACTGTAGTTCGCAATATGGCGCAATCGTTGGGATTTTTACTGGTAGGCCTAATGCGAACTAGTGCATCATTCTTCAAAATGGGGACATAGCTGAAAATGGGTTGTTTTTTTTACGCGCTATGTACAGCAAAACTATTCTGAGGATTTATCTCAAATAAATATCAGACAAATTCCTTTTGACTTCCAAATGTAGTGTACAAATTTGAAATGCAAAGTTTCAGAGAGGAAGAAAATATTAACCAAAAAAATTGTAGTTTTTTTTAGGTGAACTCCAGTGCACCCACCAACCACCTGCTCCCTTGGGCTCTTGAGAGCAAGCTATGAGGTGTTACTTGAGAGTAACATACAAAAAAAAAAGGAAAAGAGATAAGGACGACAAATGATTAATAAGAAAAAATGAGTTAACCACACCAGAGCACCTGGCAACCACCCATCAAGCAAGTAATGTTGTAGTGAACAACACTTAGAAATGTACAGTTATACATACACAAGGGCATGAATAGTACACACCCTTCTCTTGTTGTATTATCCTATCTTAACAACATAACATAATGTATCAACATATGTGTCACGACGCGGTGGAATCAGGCGCTCGTCAATTTTTGGGCAAGTGGAATTATAGGTATCATCTTAAAGCTTGTACATTTGTCTTCTTTTGATGAAAAAAATACCCATCTATCTTAAATACAAATCGAAATATTTGCGATTGAAGGAGGTGGGGATCGTCTGGTTTCAGAGGAAAGATTTGTGTGAAAATGGCGCCAAAGTTTGCTGACTATATAAAAGGTAGAGAGTCCTTGGAAATTGAAAGTTTACATTTTAAAGTGAAATTCACACAGAAATGTGTTTTCAAATGGACATACAAGATATGGAGCCACAAAACAAAAATTCAATAAAAATTGTCAAAAACCGACAGAAAAAAATGCCCAATTTTTCAATTTCATTACTTTGACGAGCGCCTGATTTCACCATGCTGCCTCACATATACAACTGACAAACAATGCACAGCAAGTCAGGAATTTAATTGAAAAATCTAGTTTTATTATCCATTTCAGCTTCAGTTCACTGTCAAAATACAAAAGACAGGTGAGCACCAATAGGGTAAACTTCAATCAAAGGCAGTGAGTGACATCTTCAAAATATGCACCTCAAGTACATGTATAGTGTTGCATACAGAGTGATAAAAAATCAGAAACTATTGACTAGAGGTAGCAACAAAAGGTCAGCTTGTTGTCTCAGTGTACATGCCCATCTCTAAAAACACACTGATAACATGTACCCCAATTCTGAAAACACACAGACTGTGTGTTCAACATATTTCCCCTAAAATGTGTGGCGGGCGTCTTCACACAAACACCTGGGCAAGGATACTTGGAGTCAGAGATCTCTTTGACAGGTTCTAATACGATAACTGAACCCTAATAGAGATAGATCTGTAGAGTAAAGCAACACATACAGCTGTTCTAAATATTTCTTAAACATTTTTAATATAGGTGTTTTTGTGCCCCAATCAACAAAATTGTAATCATTTAGAAGGTGGACTTTGACCTGAGAGGGATACAGCTTGCCATCAGAAAGACTGAGATTCTCAATAGAAATTCTCCCCACTTGGGAATCAACTCAGATCTCCCTTATGTGACAGCTAAGCGTTCAACAGCTACACCACAGAAGCTGGATATACAATATGTACCAGTGGCTGAGTAAATGTAAATGTTTCAGTAAGTAGTAAGTAGTGATCAATTCAATTCTTTACTGCACAGTTTCTAAACTACAACATATTTACCCTTAGTAACATTATGGAAACATTCACACAAAATTTCATCCTGACTATGAAATCAACTGGAAGCTATTTACTGGCGGAAGGAAGGATTTAACATTAAGGCTGCCAGCAAGGTAATGGAATGTGGTGATTAACAGTAGATTTAAAAACAAAAAAAGCACTCCTTACGGAAATACAGTCAAACCTGCCAAGACATAAACATATGACAGCCAGCTATACTTAAAGCCTCTTTCCATTTTCCCTTTTGTGTTTTTTCTATATAATAGTACTGCATTAAACAAAATCCTCTCCAACACAGGTGTAGCCACAACATTTCATCAATCAATAGCAAAAAACTTGTCTAAGATGGCCACGAAAATCTCTTCTTGCCCGACGCTTTGCTTTTAATTATTCATCGGCCTCTGACATGACAATCCATTCACTCTAATAATCCATTCACTGCCGTCATTGTTAGCCAGAACCAATCACTGACCATCATGCTTCAAAGGTCAGGCTATGACTCCTCCCACTGTTTACACAAGTTGACCAGTTGCTAACATATTATAATGGGTCCTGCCTTACGGTATGGCAGTTATAAGCCTGTGACATCCTCCAGTTGGGACTTCAGAAAGGAATACAGTAGTCTCCGCCTTAGATCCCGGTGCTCCGGAGCAAGGAAAATGTGGGGTCTTAGGCGACGGACTAAGAAAAGAACCTATGGTGACCCATGTTAAGGCCCACAACAGGTAAAATGGTCTCCCTCCACTCTAAAATGAACTGGCGTACCACCTGGGTGGGTCTATGACAAATTCTGTTGAGCAAAGAGTGGTTTACCTCTATGACCAATCACAGTGGCTTGAAGCATACCATTTACGGTTACTATCCTATCAAATAGAGTCTCAAGTTTTAGGCTTATCCAGTTGCCCCCCCCCCCCCCTTATATATGTCTAAAATTTATAGCTTTCCATTACATTTCTAACCGAGTTCCCCCGCCTTTGTCGTTACACACCCTATAACGTTGTGACCACACCAATTAAAATTTAGTCTGTCTTGCAAATTTACAGCTGCAATGGTCAAGGAAGAGTTTACAGTTCGATGTGAATCCGGCCTGGAGCAAACGTGTAGGCCCTACCCAGCCAGCGAATGATGTTAGTTTAGGTGGAGAGCTCAGATGCGAGTGTATAGTTTGGAGTAAACAAACGCGTCAGTCAGTTCCCACCTCGGCATGATCCTGTTTGGGGCAAACATTGTTCCGCTTCATCGAGTTTTACAACGTTTATATGATCACATTCGTGAGAGTGGCTGATCTTTGACCAAACGGGCAGTTCAATAAACTTGACTTTTCACTCTTAGTTGATCGGCTGCATCCGCCCAGGTTTTTGCTCCGTAAATTATGATTTGAAAAGCTGGATCTTTGCCGAATGTAGACCTTCCGAGTGAATCAGAGCGGGATCTTAGGGTGACTTTTATAGAGTAAAAATTATGTTTTCTTAAAACAGCAAGACCTTAGGCAAACTGGAATCTTAGGCGAACTGGGATCATAGACGGTGGGATCTTGGGCAGATACTACTGTAGTTAGTTTTCTTCATTTTTGTCAGTCCTGCCTAAGACGACCACTCTTTTCCTCGAAAATTGGTGGCACATCTGAGAAAGTTTTGACTGTACATCTTATAAAAGTGAAATCACTTATGAGACAATGCATGTGATAGTGACAATAAATACAGTAATATATATATAGTACGCAAAATGTTAAAATAGAAGGACTGAAAATAATTTCATGTACATACGCTCTCATGATTGGACAAATTAGGTATCAATCAAAGTCACTGTGGTACAAAGTCAAGCACGGGTCTTTCAAATAAGTTTTGAAGTAAATCCAAGCGGTAATTTTTGTAAATTTTGTGAGGAGTATAAAAGTAGTTTATATATTTCAGGATAATTTGAAGTATCGAATCATGGGACTGAAAAATTAATCACTTTTTTTGTGTGTTTCCTACTCCTACCTTCTCATCTAAGCCCTGCAATGCTTCTTGTGCTTGTAGGAATCCATAACTTGTAAGATTAAAAACAAATTGCTTAGGCATGTTGTCATACTAAAATTAGTCTTGGAAAAGTGAGGAGAATGCATAAATCATTAAATGGGAATGTTTCTCTAAAGCTCCGAAACAGATGAGGGACTGAATTATTAGTATTATCAAACAACTAGATAAAATGATTACCATCACAGGAATAAAAAAAAGCAGAAGATTAAGATTAAGTGGAATAAAATCCACAAATCATAATGCTAAAAAACAACAACAAATGTAAACATGTAATACTGGAATCAAAACAAGTGGCATGCTCATAACCTGCTGCGTATTATAACAAAAATATTTCAACCTTACATTAAAAACGTATTTTGATATTAGTAACTGTAGCAATGACATAAAAGAAACACATGTCCCTCAATCACTTCAATAGAAGAAGTAGGCCTATAAAACTTGAAAGAGGAAAAACAAAAAACATTTACCACAAGTGGACTAAAATAATCAGCAGTAACAGCAAAAAGTGTTGATGTAGCGTCTAGTCTCCCCCTGCCTAGGAATTAATTCAGCCACAAGACACAAGAGCTGCTCAAGCCCAAAGGTGTTACGGCTGGTCCTTTTCAAATATAGTCTTATTTGGGTTTTTTTGGGTACAAAAAATTTTGACTCCAATTTCAAGATATCAAAAGAGCCCCTGGATGCAAACAATAAGCAGATTTAGGCTTTCATATTGTTTTCAGCGACACAGCCCTTGTCTTCATTTTTTTTATAGTTTTGCTAATGTATCTGATGACTCCTCTCCTTCTACATATGGGACACTGATCCAGTTAAAACAATGAAGGAGTCTGTGAGTTGTTAAGGAAAATCACAAACAAATCTTTAACAATGGGGGGGGGGGGAGCTAATACTTCTTGACAAGCCATTAAAAAAAGGTTCATTGAAACCTTAAAGACTGAGACTCGCCTTTGACATGCCCTCTATTTGTGTTTCGAGGGGCATAAATCAACTCAAATAAAGCACAAAACAAAAGAAAATAACAAATTCCAGCTCCTTTAAAATTAAAAAAACCTCAGAATAATGGTCTTTTCCAAAAAACAATCAAGAAACATATCAATTTAAACTGGAAGATGTAATCAACATATGAAACATTCTATTTAGATAATCAATTACAAATCTTTGTCTCATCCGAACACCAGGAATCCAATAAATACACCAATATCTGTCTCCATGAATACACAATTCTGTACAACCAGTGACCCACAACGAGATTTGCAATCCTAATTGACCATAAGTATTCCAAATCAATGCAAGAAAAATCATGAGAAAAACAGGATTTACTAGAAAGCATCCTCTAAAAAAGAGGAAAAATGTTTTATAAACATCACGATTGTACAACTAATAAATTGCTGATTGTGAATCACAGAAAAAGGTTACATTGTAAAAGAGTAACAACTATTTGTGAATAACAAATTGATGTAAGATGTGAGCACCCCAACATACATCAGATAAAAAATGTAAACATTTTGATATTGTAACTTTTAGTCCATAAGATACAGTCCTGTGAATGCAGTCGGCGGACTATCAGTGAAGAGCATCTTCAACCAAGGGAAAGCTGAATTTGTCAGTATGAAGAAAATCAATTAACGAGTTCGAGAAATACCAAGTTTCAAACATTTTTATCAAAACTGCGTATAGTGCAAAACTTACAACTTCTTAAAGGCATTCATTTACAGGGGCGTGATCAGCCCAATCTGGTTTCAGGACAAAGATTGCAAAACCATGAACATTCCATCAAATGGATATCTCACCATGCTTAGAAATTTTTGGAGACGTTTGTGGAGATGTTAGGGGAGGAGAAGAGCTTATGTTGTTGAGGAGGCCTGGTTGCAGCAGGGTGGAGCCACACACACACACATCAAGGGTGACCCTTGCATGGTGCAAAAAAGGGTTTGGGGAATGCTTTACAATGCCAAAATCTAACAAACGAACGGCCACTGCATTTCCCCACCCTGAAACCTCTCAGTTATAAATTTCATTTGGGTTTTTTAACATAGAGTCTACAGAAACAATCCTCTATCAAATGAACAGTTGAAAACCCCAATGTTGAAAGTGAGATCCAAAGAATCGATCTACAAACATGTTACAGAGTTATTCAAAATTCTGGCGGCATATTCAAGCTTGTGTGGAGAAAATAATGGCCAACACTTGGAGTACATAATATAAATAGCCACCGTCTTCATTGAATTTATTTAGCAATGTAAATTTCAGTATATTTGTTCTTCAATAGAAGACAAATACATCTCAACTTCTATTAGATGGGTATTTTTCAAAGCAAGACAAATAAACAAGTTTTAGATGAGCACCTGATTTCATGGTATCGTGACACATTTTGCTTCTAAACTTTAACTTATCAAACACGATTTTTCGAGTGTGTGATGTTTGATTTTTATCATTTTTATCTCATACACATCTAGTGCAAGAGCTATATGTGTTGTTTTCATCGTTAAATTTCAAAGACTCACATAAACAAATTCGTGTGTGTGTATGTTAGAGGGTAGGGGGCTTACTTATGTACCGTCCCATCTTATAGGTCCTAAATTACAGTAATAGGTGACTGTACTAAAAAGTGATAAATGCTTTGAGAATCTATAACTTTCTCTTTTTGCTTATTCTCTACCTACTTGCAGAAATACTGCCTTAATATTGTAAAAAGTTACATAATCATAGTAGATTCAGTTGGAGAGCATCGTATACGATCCACTTTTTCCATAAAGGCCTGCAACCTCGCCTCGTCAATTGGATTTTCCCAGTTCCCCATTCTCTTGAAATGCGAGCCAACGATGACAGCATGTGCCTGACGGTACTGATGAAAGTTGTCAATGGTAACACCAGAGCCTACAAGCACTGGAATGTTCACACCACCTAAAACAGCTGAAACAGAGGGAAAAATGGGTTGAAATCTTTATGAAGCTTTGGGATTTTTTTGGTGTTTTTTTTTGTGTTTTACGGCACTCACAACTGCATAAGGGATATGTGCACGCAGGACACATTAAACATTTTCAGTAGGTAGGAAATTTTATAAGTTTGCCCGGGAGGCGGCCGAAGACTATTCTTATTCATTCTGGACCACCAAGGGATCTTCAAGGCCCACAACTTGCACATGGGACCTCTGAGATTTTTCACCCTTATCCGAGAAGGCTAGGTGTTAGATCTTACCTACTATAAAATTAGGTGTGTGGCTGAAAGACAGCAGTAAGAAGCCAAGAATAGCAGTAGAAAGGCTGCAGAAAGAGTCAGGAACCCCGAGGTGGGGGCAGAGGAGGTGAGGGGGAGGGGGCAGAAAGTGGAGACGAAAGCAGACCACCGAACATTGTTAGACAGCAGGAAAGGAAGTGAAAAGAGAACATTTTAGAGTAGAGCATTTTCTGTTGCAGTCTGGATTTGAAACCAGAACCTATTGAATGAAAGCGAACACCATAACCTCTCGACTAAGAGAGCCCCCTATGGAGCTTCACCATGAGAGTAAATACACTTGACAAAGAACACTAAAGCCTATTTATTGTTATTCTAGGTAAGTTGACTCAAGAAAAATCGAACATTTTCTTTTCAAATTGCTTTGTTTAATGGTTACATTTATGCCCATACTAGATACCATCTAGGTCTTTTGAACAGCTTGTAGTGTAGAGCTTTTACACTTTGCCATCATATGCAGAAGATGTAAATACTGTTCCTGTGTGCGTGTTTTTGAAAATCTCGAGCATCTCTGTCTACTGAGACATTGTATCCCTCTCAATCCCAGTTGGCCATAACAGACACAGGGTAGAAGCCCGCCTCTTAAATTATCTAAAGAGTGTTGGGGGCGGGGGCAGAGTAAAACTTCTGCGATTAAATTTTTTTAATTTACCGCCAACCACCAATTGTGTTTACCTTTCACCTCGGCCACACTCGCTGCCTGTCCAGTGCTGCCCCCTGTGACAACAACCCCATCGCTGATGAAGAACTCCGCCGCCTGGGCAATGCTCACAATGTCCACGTCGCTGGTGATACTGTGAGCACTGACAGAGATAGAAAAATGATAATGATAATATTGATAATAAAACAATAATAATATTGACGACGACGATGATAATAATAATAATAATAATAATAGTTCCATACCACCTAATTCTTCAACGGCTCTACTGTATGTACTGAGTCAGGCATAATAAAAAATAATGCTTATGATTATAAAACAATAAAATAATAAACAACAGTGGCAATTCATGTACCACCTTAGAAAGCTCAAAGCGCAGTACAATCAGAGAGGGTTTACAGTAATAGAGAGGTGACACTCGTGGCGGCGCTCCATAACAACAATGCATTGTTTCGTGTATCGCCCGGCGCGAAAAGCTGTGATCGCTGCCACGGCGATGCTCAGGGATGCTGTCATGTCGTGAGAAAATGTAGTGCCGTCTGTAGTTAGTTCACTGGGTTACTAGATCTAGGTCTGTGGATTCTATCGCATATTTTAGGCAACTCCCCTGCCTCCCTTGGCCAGAAACTGTAAGACTTATTTTTGGCTTAAGTTAACATAGATCTAGACAAATAGACACAGATATATTACTTCTTCTCTATAGATCTGAAAAAATAATATCACTGTAATTAAAGGAATAATCAGTAAAGTTTTCAGCAAATCTACTCGTTCTCGTGTGTCCCTCCCTCATCTCTCTCTCCCTCTCTGTCAGTCTGTCTGTCTGTCTGTCTGCCTGTCTGTCTGCCTGTCGTCTTTTTTCTCTCCCTGTCTCTTTTTCTCCCCTTCCCTGTCTCTCTTTCTCCCCACTCTCTCCATCTGTTTACCTCTCTGTCTGTCTGTCTGTCTGTCTGTCTGTCTGTCTGTCTCTGTCTCTCTCTTTCTTTCTTTCTCCATCTCTCTTTATCACCCCCCCTCGCTCTGTGTGTCTGTCTGTCTGTCTGTTTCGTCCGTCTCTCTCTCTTTCTCTCTCCCTGTCTCTTCTTCTCCCCCTTCTCTCATTCTGTCTGTCTGTCTGTCTGTCTGTCTGTCTGTCTGTCTGTCTGTCTCTCTCTCTCTCTCTCTCACACACACACACACACACACGCACACATTATATTAAATACCCACAATTTCAGATCATGGAAAAGCACATGAAGCAATAATGATAGATCTACCAGTTACAGAGTTTAATAAGATCCCCAACAACTTCCATCCCCCATTCCTCCCCCCCCCCCCCAAAAAAAAAAGTGGTAATCGGACAAAGAAACATATCTTTCACTAGTAGAATGCAAGCTCAATTTGGGCATTTAGACAGGGAAAAAAAACACAATTTATAGCTGATATAACAAAGTTGAAGTGTGTTGAGTTTGTGCATGGAGTGTCAGTCTGGTAGGACCACAATCACATTGTCATTATTTTGATCTATATTTTTTCTATTCATCAAAATATTTTCGTCACCCTTTGGAAATCGAAAGAAACTCAGATTTTTATTTTTATTTGGTGCAGTTTATAGCAGAACGCCATTGACACTTCGTGCTAACTAGGGCCATGCTTGTCTGTGTGATCAACGAAAATGCCTTGAACAATGGACGTAGTTTCTTTTGTTTACCTCGCGTTTCTCCACGATCAGCTGGTGACCCAGATATGCGCATCCGGGCGAAGTGTCATCTCTCTAGTATTACTGTAAACTCTCTGGTACAATGCAGAATCATGATAAATTCAACTAAACTGACAAATTAAAAGGCAGAAAAAACATATTATGAGACCGTTTATACACATACAACACACACTCACAAAAACACAAAACAAAAAGTACACAAAGGGAATCCTAGAAAAAAACTTATAAAAAATAAACGTCTTAACAAAAGCGTTTCTATATTTAAAAAGAAGAGCAAACTCACCAGTGCTTTTTCTTGATGTCCGTATAAACAGCAACGTCATCAGCCCCGATAGACTTTCTGTACCTCATGACCTCGCCAGCACATGCGTTCATTAACCCTTCATCAGCCACATGAGAGAATACAAATCCCTCTGCTCGAATGAATTGTAAACCTGGAAAAAGAGAAATTCTGGATCAAATTTGAAGAGTTGAAAAAAAATATATATTATTAGAAAATTTATACTCTTTCGGTTAACTGCTGTTTTCGGATTAATCATGTTCAGTGTAAGCAGATTCTACAGTACTTTGCAGTTCATTTCCTCTTCAGGTTAATGCCCGACTAGTAGAAATTAATACAGGGAAGTGGTAGACAGAAGAAAGATGGTAAAAAAAAACATTGACAGTGGAAGGCACATCTGTTTTTGGGTTTTTTTTTTCAATTTTGCAGAAGATCACAACTAACAAAACATTATAGATTTTGGAAAGTATACCATGGAAAATAACAACCGAAGTCTCAAGAACACTGATTTCCCAATTAGTAAAACAGTCCAGCAAACAAAGTGTTACTGCAAGAACACATCTCCAAGGATTCCACTATGGATATTTTAAGAAACTAAACATTTTCAGAGACTGCCACCATCTGATAAAACTGTGATATCCACTCTTTAATCAGTTCTAATCATTCCTTAGCAAACACATGCAACCTGATCCAGAAAAAAAAAGTAATTTCTAAAAAGAACCTCATTCTAAAAAGAGACAGGACAGGTACAGCAATGTTAGGCCTATAGAGTTTAACTTTGAAAAATGAATAGTGACCAACATACAGATTTTCTTTTCAGTGTGCACTATCATGTTTCTGTTTTCAACTTTCTGTTCAAGTTTCAATCAATAACCTTAATAAGTTATACTTTCCTATTGCTGCTTTTATATTAGTGGTGCCTTGTACTTGAAAAATAAATAGACCACAAATCTTTTTTTCTAAATTAAAAATTTTAACCATATATTTAGTATCATGTATCCTATCTGATGAAAGGTTGACTTCACAACAACTCCCTGGACTGAGTGTTTCTTTCCATTTCCACAGCCTCCATACCTTCCATACCCAGCAGGACACACAGTGTTGCAGCCAGTAAGGCACATATATTACTTTATAACTCTCTGCTTGTCCTCCTTATTTCTGATCGCTATCGCCTCAGTATAAACCACCATTTCAATGTGGATTTTTTAAATGTTTTTTTTTTTTATCACTGTAACTGTAACACAACTGACATTGAGTCACAAATAAAGCTGCAGCAACAACACAATAAAATAAATTCTGAACAAGTGTACATTGCAGAAGTTGCAACAAAAGTAGGCAGTTGAAACAGAACTTTGACTGCAGCATACATGGCATTGTAGGGGCGTAAGTTATCTCCCAAATCCAATCTCAAAATGTTATTATTAAAAACAATGTATAAGAATATTTCTGAGTGTCATAGGGTCTGCAGGGGTAATCGTAATATAGTGTAAAGCGCATAGAGCTTGCTGCTGAACAAGGGTATGCGCTATTAAAATGCTGTTTATTATTATTATTATTATTACTATTTTTATTATTATTATTATTATAATTATAAGTACCAGCAGCTTTCGCCACAGCCATTGCCTGTGTGTTGGCCCCCGCAAGCACCTGGACACCCACGGGAGCATGGGAGAAGATGCGCTTGACCTCGTGACACACCACGGACATAACGGAGGTGACTTCAGGCCCCACCTGGGAGGTGTGGAGGTAGGGAACGTCGTGCATGTTCTCCACGATCAGACCTTCCTGAAAGAATAGTTTACATGAATTGTGACTGGTAAGTAAGTTTATTCAGTGTTTAAGGCATTGGCCCACATCACATTACATAAAACACTCATTTGTTATTTAAATAAAGCTTCCATGATGAAAAAGTACAAGTTGTGCACATATCTTTTTTCATGGGCCAAACATTGCATATTTTTGTCACTGGGCCGAGTCAGGCTGGGAAGAATCAACAATTTCCTTCGATGGACAAAATTTGGACAATAGATATTATAAAGTGAAATTCATCTTCAGTTTCATGAGAGTTGACTGTGACTGGTAGAACCACATAATGAAAAAAATGAACAGCTCAATAAAAGGTCGTGAGAACAACCTCTCATTCAAAACCCTAAATTACAAAGGACAGGAAAGAGATTCATTTATTTCTTGAACGACAAAATTAGGTACAAAGAGAAAAGTCAGAAATACGGTTAAAAAATTCACTTCATCAAGGCAAAAATCTCTACAGTATTGACTGCATGCAACACAATACACATTCGTTAACAATAACACTTATATCTCACCAAGTACTTTAAAAAATTGCTCTCCAATGTTTAAGTTATGCTTCATCATATAGGTTTCTTATTTTGCCTTTTGTATGTACAGTATGATTTGCAAGCCTTTGTACACATGCAGTTGTAAGACATGTTTGATTTTATGGATGAACTAATATACTAGACTTTCAAAAGCAGGCGATGCCTTGTTAACTGAACACATACAGCTTGACATTAATTATGAAATAACACCCAGCATACAAATATCCCACTGGACAGTCTCACCTGACAAATAATATTTTAAACCAATGTGCCAAGATCTGGACAATAAAGTTGCATCTTATCTTAATTAGGACAAAATAATAAAGCAGTTACCACTCCAGCATTCCTGTATAACAACGCCTCTTTGCATGCTATGTCAACGATCTCTTGTACTGAATGACTGCTGCGAGGACTGCCTGGAAAGAATGGAAAGATTTAAAACAATAAACAATAACTTCCTTTCAGATGTCTGTACGCATGTAAAAATTACAACGGCATTTATTAGATTTTTGTGAAACCCATTATAAAAATCCCAATAAAAACCCAAACAAAAACCCCCAAAATGTGTCCTGTTCTGAATCATGCTCAAAAGACTAAAAGGAGAAGCAAATGGAAAGCTAAGAAAATCACATGATGAATTTACAAGAGGTAGATCATGAACATTGGAGTAGAAAGCTAGACAATAAAGAGGGTCGGAGTCATTATTTATAAAAACTCATGTGCCACTTTGGGATTCCTATGAAGTTTGTCACTTAACTATAGCCCTGAAAATACATGGTCGGTTGTAAGGGCAAGCGGGCTAACCCAGATTTCAGGGGTTTCCAGCAATCTTGACCTACACCAAAACTGGGCATTGCCCTACCAATAGGAGAAGTTTGATTTCATTGGAGAGAGTATATCTGTTTGGTTATAGAGAAAACTCTCCTTGTCTTTTAAAGAAACTGAACAAGAGGCAAAAACATTTCCATTGATTTTCTTAAAACAGCATTTTTTGGGATAGCCCCCTTGTGCTTAAAAGCCACCGCATGATAGAATGAAGAATGAATTGTAGAATTCTGACTGGAGGTCAATTGATAGATCAGTTTTACGAACATACAGGAAGGAAGCTATGATCACAGCAAAATAACTCTCATCACTCTATGAGAAACTATTAGAGGATGCATTTTGTTTATTTATTTATTTTTTACATATATAAGTGTTTTTATGCCTCCATTGACACAATTTAGGTAATTTACGAGGTGGGCTTCTGACATTGGTAAGAGGGCTTGGATCCTTACATCTACCCGGGAAGTGTCATAAATGAGTAAGGAATGAACTGGACCAGACACCAAGGTGAGATCATGAACCTTTATCTTGCTACGAAAGTTGATGGGGGTTTTTTTCGTAAGAGTTATACGCCACTTGCAACACAATAAGGTCATATAAGTGCTGAAGATTAGAGGTGTTACAAGAGAGAGGCCAAAAAGCTCTGGAAAACTCTAGTACAAGTGGAGAAAGATACAGAAAATAGTGGTGGTTGTGAAAAAAGCAGTAAGTGGCCAGCTGAGATCTCTGTTTGGAACATGTACTTGACCTTCTTCATACATCCCATGTTACAGCACTTGTAACACAATAAGATCATATAATGTGTCAAAACGCTGTGGAATCAGGTGCTCGTCTATTTTTGGGCACGTGGAGTTATTGGTGGTATCATTTGAAGGCTGATTTATTTGCCTTGCTTCCAATGAAATACATATGTGAGGCAGCGTGGTAAACTCATGTGCTCGTCAAAACAATCTACTTGAAGCAACAGGCGATTTTCCTTGTGCTTGGCAATTCGTACCAAATTTTTGTTCTTGGCTAAACATCTTTCATGTCAATTCAGAAACACATCTGTGGATTTTACTGAAAAACATAGATTAAAGGCGCCCCCAACCTCCTTCAACTGCAAATATCTTGAATTCTTTTCAAAATAGATGGTCAATTTTTTCACTGAAAGCAAGACAAATAAACAAACTTTAAGATGATTCCAATAACTCCATATATGCCCAAAAATTTAAGAGCGCCTGATTCCACCGCATCATGAAACACACATAGGCATATATATA
>NW_004797279.1:778332-783097 GCF_000002075.1 Aplysia californica | reverse complement strand
GAGACGGGGGAGGGGGAGGCGGATACAGAGGGAAAGGGAAAGAGATAGAGAGAAAGAGAGACAGAGAGAGAGAGAGAGAGAGAGAGAGAGAGAGAGAGAGAAAGAGAGAGAGAGAGAGAGAGAGAGAGAGAGAGAGAGAGAGTTTACGTATGCAGTTACATTATTCTATTTTGAAAGACAAAAAGCATGGTGAGGCATTTTACCAGTATATTTACTGATGCTTGATTTTGACAAATGGATGAATCAGTCACGGTGCACAGAAACAGGATACTTTAGTTGAGAGCACAGGTCAGCGTGACCGAGCGGGAGGTTTAGAAAATCGTAATTTTCATTCTGATTTGAGCACTAATTAACGCAATTATATTGAATGAAAATGAAAGACATCACTGCACGTGGGAATCTGTAGTTCCAAGCCTTTTTTATGATTTCCAAAAACAAAGTGAATAAGTATTGGTCTGTTCAGTTGTAACAGAAGGTGCAAGTTAGTCATGTCTGATTCCCGTTATCGTTTCTAGTTTTGATGTAACGAGCCCCGATAATTAGAAAACTGAGCATCAGGATTAATTTATCTATTAGGGAAATAAACGTAATACTTAAGGGCATCTACATACCAAATTTCAATGTTACCGCAGTTTCTGTGACCTCATAACGGTTGATCTATGCATCACATTGTCGTAAATATCCACATATTTCCCTCACTTGGAAGACAGTAACTCCACACTAATTATTGCGTAGGCTATAGGTTTTCGTATTTATATATACACGCATGTCCAGAATCATTGTGTCTGCATGTTGCACATCTACGTGTTGGTCACTGACTGGGACAACAGACTGAGGGTGGGTGTGGCAAGTCTGACTTGTACTTGTGTGTGGGTCGTTTTTTTTGTGTTGAGTCTGTGATGAGAGCACGGGTACATGTACTCTGTGTGGTTGTGTCTGTCTCAGAAATGTTGGTGCTAGGACTAGCTTGGTATGTTTCTTGGCTGCTGGAGTGAGACTGGGGGGTCACTGGGCTTTGCTGTTGCACAGCCAAGAGAGAGCAGTTTTTTCTGTTCATAGACTGTGCACGTTTTTGCATCACAGTTTTCATTGTAAGTTGTAAGCACACTAAATGTATCGACTGCTGCCAAAAAGTGTCTCTTATTGTTTGTAGGGAAACTGCACTATTTCGACGTTTAGCGTCATGGATTGTTTTATATATCATTTCAAACACACAAATTTGTAAAGTTTGTCACTAGTGTCATCTTTGATACTCAACCCAAACACAAGAAAGAGATTACTGGCTATTTCCGAACACAAATAGTGGGTGGTTGGCGGGTGCTCTGATGTGGTTTGCTTCTTCTTTCCTATCAAACATCTATCGTCTTGATCTCTACTCCTTCTTTCTAGAAACACCTCTAATCTTCAGCACTTATATGACCTTATCGTGTTGCACGTGCCGAAAAACTGTTACTAAAACTAAAAGAACACAAATACGGATTTTTTAAGGATTTTATCTGCTTCCCTGCAATGTTCAGCCTTCTGCAAACTCCACACAGACTGTTTAAAGCGGATACATGACATTCAGGGGTGTGTTCCATTTCAAGGTCTTCGTTTTATACGGCAATAAAGTTAGTATTAGCGGGCCCAAAATAATAATCCGATGTAGCTTAACAACCTCAACTGCGGTAGTACTGAAATTTTCACACTTAAAACAGGATTTGTTCATGAACACTCACATTCGAATCCTCCAAAAATTCAAAGCAATGTTTTGTCGCAATAGATGATTATTTATCCTCTGTTTGAAATAAGAAAAGCGTGTTAAACAGGCTGCAAAAAGACACATGTAGAACACCTGGCATAACACGTAGAAGACTGGGACTTTCTTTAAGAGAAGGAGAAATGGTGTTGCTAAAATCTATAAATAAAAACTACTTGGTAGTTCTAACGGCACCACGGCAATTGAAATAGTAAAGGAAACGATTTTATCAAGAACGCATCCCAGTTTATAACAGTGCCAAGAGGTCAAATGACCCCAATAAAAAAGGTCAACAGATACCCCTCGAGGTGATTAATTACCTCCGGACAGCGGGAGCTGAGGCGCAACTAAAAGGTGCGATTTCGGCTGATTTCATGCGCCATGCAGTACATTGAAAAGAAGTTGAATCGGCAAAACAACAACATAGACCGAAAGCAAGTTTATGATTTATGTGCGTCATTTGCAAGTTTGCGAGAGAGTAAGAGACGGAGAGAGAGAGAGAGAGAGAGAGAGAGAGAGAGAGAGAGAGAAAGAGAGAGAGAGGCGGGGAAGAGGGGAAGGGAAAGAGACAGGGGAGGGGGAGGCGGAGACAACACAAAGTCTGCTTCGACTATCAAGGCACCCTGGAAACAGCCAGGGGCGGCTGGTCCATAAAGCGCCGTCGTGCACTGCCGCCCAAAAGTGACAACAAAAGAACCTTTACCATCCATCATCCAATCAGTTTTATGTACAAGTTCCTCGCCAGAGCCTATTAGCTCCTTACAACATCTACAACAGCTCTACAACATCTAATATACCATACTAAGTTCTTTTGCTTCACCCAAGTAAAAAATAGTATGTTCAGTGGTGTAATCTCTCTCGGAAAATGCTCTATAGGACGACCCAAACAACGATGACGTTTTGAGCGAGTTTCTTAGTTCATAAATATTAATAAGGTGGCACAATCTCGATGTGTACCAGCCGAACAAAGCCCATAGAGGCAGTCTAAAAATAACGCAATCTCAAACCAGTTCGCGACAGCCTACACAATTCAATGCCCGTATTATGATAGCTTTGGAGCAATCCACCGGAGTGCTCCCAGCGATGTGCAATTGGTCCATTGTCTTGCCATTCATATCTCTAGCCCCACCTCTGTAACCCTGAACTTGAGCAAGGTCAACATGACGCAATTAGGTCATTGTGTTAGAAGTTGGAATGGTGTAGTGGTGAAAGTTTTATTACTCGAGTGCGTATTCCAATAATGCAGGATGAAAGAAGTTGATTGCAAATAAATTCAGTTCACCAAACAAAGTAAAAAGAAGAGAGTGAATGAATTAAGTTCTCACCAAACTAAAAATATCAAAATAATACAATGAATAAAAAGTGGAATGGCTTACACAACAAATTATACTCCTTGAAGACCTAGATTAGGCCTACTGTTTCTCCTGTCTGCTTTTTGGAACTGAGGACCCCAAGCAGTCTAAGACAGGTTTTACTGATCTTGTCCATGTGAAACAACGCATTAAAGTCGAAAGTCATCAAGAGCGCACGTAAAAAATGCCGTTAAGTATCATACTTTCGGACAAGTAGACATAGCAGCGCAGCTAGTCGTAGGTCATCGCATTGCAACGTCTCACAATAAAAAACTGGTGAAAAAGAGCAGGCACGTATTGTGTAAGGTTATCTAATGTATTTTGTCCTGTGAAACTCACGAACTCGCCCTTCGCTGTCATGAAAAGGGTGATTTGTCGGGGAAATGAGGTATTTTTCGCTAATGCTATGCAGGCTCTTCGGCATTTTTTGCCCACTCTACAAAATGCATCTGCGCTTGTCACCGCAATATTCCATGACGGTCTGGAACAAGGTGGAATTTACAGTCTCGACTAACTAGCACAGTTTTCATTTGGAAAGGAGAGATCCAGCTCTGTCTTGAAGAAATTCTGTCTGAGCACTGGGACAATAATCCCATTCACGATGGTATCCTGAATGTATTAAAGAGCGAAACATTCCTCTTCTTTTTGCACTTTTTCAACAAAGTATACACGTGCGTTGACGCTGTTTATGGGACCCTCTAACACAGAAGTACAACGCCCATAGCAGCCTAACAAGTTCTAGACACATTCAAAGTAGCTGTCGATGAAATGAGAAACAGTATACTTGTTCCATCAACAAGACAGACAACAGAGAAACACGCTTCCAAGAGACGCAAACACAACAACACCAACGAAATTGCTGCAAAGCAGGCCTGTGACATATTAGTTACTCAAATTGTGACAGTTTCTTGAAGCAAAATAAAATCAATGCATTCTCAATCTGCGATTCATCCAAATTCCAGAAGTATCAAAAGTCGTTTCCAATAGTTCTTTTAGGATCGTTTACAGAAATATTACTGTTTTGCTTAAAATCAAATTACTAACAGAATTATAAGTATTACATTGCAATAAGATATTCAAATCTGCTCAGTGTCGTACATGTATAATCCAGGGCCTTTATTCAACTCTGAAGGACTACAAATTCGAGGCAACATTTAGAGAAGTATGCAAAATACAAGAAATCGCACTGACGTACGTTTATGTCGATCCACAAGGACATCATTGACAGCATGCCCAACTTCGTCAACATAATAACTGACACTTTTGCTCCAGCCAAAGAACGAAAGGAAAGCTTCTTCTTCAAATAGATTTTCTCAAAACAGGTAGGATGAAGAAAACATCTAATATACATGCCCTTGACTATCCTCAACCTGCTTTAACCTAATTGTGCACGCCCACTTTTTAGACCCACGAGCCGCCCCAGGAAACAGCAGTTCACAAGAGAGTGACAAACATACAAAAGAAGTAGAGGAAAAAAGACGATAGCAATGATGAGGAAAGAAAAAATCAGCAGTTCCCCCTATTTTGTTTCGGCACAATATGAGCATGACATTGATAAGTCAGCCCATTTACAATTCCAGTAATTCTACTGTGTACAAGAACATGTTAATAATGTATCCTCCCTTTGGGAATGACCTATTTAAGACACTTCAGTCAGTGGCATTGCCCTGGGGGG
>NW_004797279.1:754703-778163 GCF_000002075.1 Aplysia californica | reverse complement strand
GAGAGAGAGAGAGAGAGAGAGAGAGAGAGAGAGAATAGAAAGAAAGAGGGAGAAAGAGAGAGAGAGTGAGAGAGAGAGTTTACGTATGCAGTTACGTTATTTTATTTTGAAAGAAAAAAGCATAGTGAGGCATTTTACCAGTACAGTTGAACCTGTGGAAGACTGAATCGCAAGGGAGCCAAAAAAAAAATTCCGTCTTAGACAGGGTAATTTAGGGGGAGATGGAGGGGAGACGGGGGGTTCAAAGACCCAGCCAGCTGGATCAAGAATCGCTTATCCGGTTGGCAAGCAGTGGTCAAAACTTCACACCTCTCAATTGCTATCCTGTCTGATAATGACAAGCGTCAGTCTTACATATAAATCCAATCACCCCCAGTGCTTGCCTTTCATAGGACCACTGATTGACCTCTTAAAAACAGAACCATTTGAGCATCTACTTTGCTTCAACTCTTAGCCCCATCCATCGGTGTAACAAGCACAGTCAACCAATGCCACCTCTCACCGTCATCATGTAACAACGATACAAGGAACACTTTTCTCGGCTGGCCGTACGATCAAGGTGGCAGGCATTGATCAATATAATTCAACACCTCTGGCTTCTGGCTATGCAGGAAAGCTTCTGTAGTGGCTTGCTACTCGAGCACTCTCACGGGCAGTTGTGGGCTGCATCGCTCACGGCTCACATGAAGAGACAATATCTACCCCCAAATTACACCCCTACTCCCCTTCCTCGCTCAGCGTGACGGCCATGGCGTTGTTCAGAGCCTACGGAACCAAATTTGCCAGTTTTGTTTCAAATCAGGGCTGAACGGGCAAAACATTTTCCGTCTTAGACAGGTGAAATCCTCGGAAGGGAGCGGATTTTTCTTTCCTTTCCGCGTTGGACAGGTTTCCTTTTTACACAGGTAATTAAAGAGGAATATATCAAGGGGGGAGCGGGGAGATTCCGTTAAGACAGGTTTCCGTTTTATACAGGTTTCCATTAAAGCAGGTTCGACTGCATTTTACTGGTGCTTGAGTTTCACAAATGGATGAATCAGTACATTGAAAAGAGGTTGAATCGGCAAAACAACAACATATACCAGGAGCAGGTTTATGATTTATGTGCATCACTTTGAAAGTTTGTGGGAGGGAGGGAGGGAGGGAGGGAGAGAGAGAGAGAGAGAGAGAGAGAGAGAGAGAGAGAGAGAGAGAGAGAGAGAGAGAGAAGTGTCCGCAAGAGTACGCGCATTGGTTCAGATTGTGCTGTAGCCTTTGTTTTGAAGCTCTCTTTCATTTCTTCAGAAGAAGAATAGGAATAGCACAGTTTGTTAGTTTCGCTTTAATTGTTTTTCACACAAGTAGGGAAACTCTGTTTGCAAAGTCTGCACTTTTTCCAAGAGGGCGCCACCGGATTTTGAGTGCCAACATTGACACATGCCTCACCCTTGTTGGTATTGGCTACCGAACAAGACCACCCGATCACGCGATTAGCAGGCCCGAAAACAAACGCTTAAATTGTTTTTGCAGGTCATCGAACGAGTCGATCGGTTTGCGCCCGGGTGGCCGCTTTGTGAGCTCAATTTGGCTAGCCCCGACTATCAAACCGACCCGACCCAATTGCGCTAGTGGGCACCTTCCTTAAGAAGAGAGACTTCAAATAGGGTTCTCCTGGTCTAGAAGTATATGGCGTTCACCTCTCATTCAATACGTTCCCGGATCGAAACCTGACAACAGTGAAAAAAATTCTGCCCTATAATTTCCTTCTTTCACCTCCTTTCCTGTTGGCTTAGCTAGCATGTTCTGCTATCTGCTTTCATCTCTACTTTCTACCCTCCTATGTAATGGGCTCCTTTTTTTTTCAACTCCTGACTCTTTTTTTTCTGAGACGTAACTCCTACAATAGCTGTCTTTCAGCCCCACCCCTGATCTTAGGGTAAGTAAAATGGAAAACCTACCCTTCTTGGATAAAGGAGAAAAATTTCAGAGGTCCCCTGTGCAAGTTGTACACATTAAAGATCTCTGGGTGGTCCTAAAATCAATAAAAGACAAGTTCAAAAAACATATAAGGGTACCTTGGAAATCGGAATGTGGCAGCCTGAAGGCATGGGCCCTATGAAGTAGGAAAAACACACCAAAAAAATCAGTTGCACAGCAGGTAGAAGAACAAGCAGTCAACTACCCCTAAGATCTAGAGTAAAATTACTGGTTCGGTCAAAATTAGGATGAAAATAGGTACGTCGACTTTAAAGCTTTATATTTCCTATCTGCCTTGCCCTAGAGATAATAAACCGAAACATGCTACAGGAAGCCCAGTGATTGAGCTGACTGAGCTAATATAATGCTGTATCTGACTCTACTAGAGCCTTTACCAAAAGGTGGGGGTGTTTGCATGAGGACTTTTTAAATCAACCACTACTCATGGAAAAATATGTTTTCTACTGAAAACTTTATGCATATGGCAGGAAAATAAGTTGGTCAAGCTGCATGAACAAGTAGATTGATGTGTGCATCTTATATCTCTTCATAGAAAGACAATAGTACTAAAAATAGGGCATTTTTACTCATCCTGAGTGCACACGTAATTGTATGTTAAATACAGAATATTGTTAATCTTAAACTATCAAACAGTAGTGCATTCAAACATTGAAAATATTTAGTATACACAATCATAACACCGTGTGTCCATTAAAAGGGTTTTATTTTTTTATATTACTGATGTTTTTGCTGAGTAAAATTTATATATTCATAACTCGAGTCATAATTACATCATCAGACTTTCCAAGGTCTAGAAAACCCAAATCGTTAATATATCATCCCCGGGAACGACCGGTATTAAACATTGGTTTGACATTGAACATTCAGAAGGGCAATTTTCCGCTCCATCGCATGGTTTTGCTTGAATATGACCTTGATTGAGATAATCCAGGTTTGTCATTGATGTAATGAACAAACACTATGATATTTCTGCAAAATATCATGTGAGGGACTTGCCACTGTTTCACAACATCCTCTTACATGGTGGCATAAACATGGAAGAGTAGGGTGCTGATGACTCAAAAGAGAAGCGAAGAAGAGGCAAAAATATGCTTGTCGTAATGGATTGTCATCATGTTATGAACGTGACAGTGTGTCATTTATATGGTTAGGAACGAAACCTTATTCCATGTAATTTACAGTTGTTTTAGGATGTATTTTTAATTCTAACCCAACTTAGGATGTATTAGACCTTGCTTACATTCTGATATTTTGACTTTTATCATTTGTGTATGGGTATGTATTTTAATCAGTATTTTTCTTTTAAAAAATAGTACAGTAGTCTCCGCCTAACATCCCGGTGCTCGGGAGCAAGGAAATGCGGGATCTTAGGCGAACCGGGATCTTAACCGACGAACTCAGGGAAGAATCTATCTATGGTGACCCATGTTAAGGCTCACAATCGGTAAAATGGTCTCCCTCCACTCCACAATGAACTGACGTGCCCGCTTGGTGGGTTTATGGCATATGGCGAGCAAAGAATGGTTAACCTTGATGACCTATTACGGTGCATAGTGGGATGAGGCGTGCCATTTTGACTTATCCTATCATGAGTCTCAAGATCTACGCTTATCCAGTTGCCCCTCCCCTTTACCTGTCGAAAATTTATAGCTTTCCATCTCTGACAAAGCCCCCCCCCAATCCGCCTTTGTCGTTACACACCATTACGTTGTGAACACACAAATTATAATTCAGTCCGTCTCGCAAATTCGGGAGTAGAGACAGCTGCTGCAATGGTCAAGGAAGAGTTCATGGTTCGATGTGATCCCGCCTGGGATCCCGCCCACTCTTTGCTCGCCATATGTCATGAACCTACCCAGGGGTCACGTCAGTTCATGGGTCACTGTAGATTCTTCCTTGGCTTCGTCGGCTAAGATCCCGTATTTCCTTTGCGGATCTTAGGCGGAGACTACTGTAGTAGAGAATTTTTTGTTACACTACACTACTAGACTCTAGGAAATTACATGTAGGCCTATTTTGGTTTGCCGTGCGTGCCGTGGACTACAGTGTTTCCAAACTCTGTCTTACCACTATTATAATCAATTGAAACTGAATTCTCAATGTATATCAATCTAACAATTTTTTAGGCTACCTAAATTTCTTTTTTCCTTTTTTTGTGGTTTGTGCTTAAGGCTACCTTGATTCCTTGAGGATTTGTTAATGAAGAATTCAATGCACTTTTTTTGCTGGCCATTTTCATCAATTTTATATTTTCTTAGAGCAACTTTGTCTCTACATTTTCCAATTTGGATACTTTTCCTGCTTTCTGACCTCTAGGACTGACTTACATTTGATCATGTCTTGCTCAAACAAATTCTATTCATGATAATATCACTTACTCACTAGTTGCGTCTGTTTGTTTGCTGGGTTTTTTTTTCAATTTCACCGACCATTTCCACCTACGTTCAGTGCATATATTCAAATGCTTTGTATACTGTTTACATTTAGTAATAAATGGCCGAATTTGTCAAATATACTAATCTAGATATGTTATTCGATATGATGTTTTGCATTAGCACTGAAGTGTTTTAGCATATTAGCAGAAAGTACTCAAAATGTACTCATAAGTACTTTTTAAAAAAGTACTTGTACTCAAGTACATTTTACAGGAAAGTACTTTTACTGTACTTAGGTACATAATTTAGATTGTACTTAAATTTGTACTTAAGTACCTTTTTAAAAGTACTTTAACAGCTCTGCTTAGTATAGCCTATACTTTTCTTTTTACCAATTTAGGCCTGGTTAAAGTTCAGTAGTGGCTTTGTGCTTTTTTGGTAGTTCCCATCCCCCTTATTTGAGCCTGACCTACATCTAGATCTAGATCTATACTTTTGATTCGCGATGAGCTAAGATATCAAACCTGACAATAGCAAAACATTAAATTGTGTTTTTTTTGTCAGGGGCCCCCCTGAAACCCCCCTACTCTTGGGGCCAAAACCTGTGAATAACAATTGCGGGGTGGGAACTACCGAAAAAGCGCCGGCTTTCCTTGGTCTGAGAGTTTAATTTTTTACATATTTTTTTAAATTTTAGGCTCAGGAGAAGGAAAAAAAACCAAACCCTTTCGGGACCGGGATTCGATGCCACTGAACATTTGACTTACAGAACGTAGACAGTAGACAGATTGTTTACGTTCTCTAGGCCTAACTTAAAGTTTGAGTTGCACCGTCTTGTATATTATTATCCAAGCGTCTTTCGACTTAAACTTGCTCAAACTCTAACTCAGATGATTATGATTTGATTGTGAGAGATGAACAAGACGTCTACTTTTGTGCAAACAATGTCAGAAACAATTGTTAGATCTAATCTAGATCTAGATCTAGAATCTAGATTTAGAATCTAGATCTAGAATCTAGAATCTAGATCTAGATCTACCCAATATGGATCGGAATAAGACAACGTCATAACGTCATAAAAAAGGAGTCAAATCCTGGGAGGTTTAAACAAAGAAAGTGGCTATTCTCACCCGCCCGGAAGTTCTCGCAAGATCAACTCCTCCCCTCTTCTCTCTGTCTTTTTCTGAATACTGTTTATCGTTGTGGACGATCAAATTGACCAAAACAAAGTTAAAAAATGATGTTAAAACACAAAAGTAAATTAATTTGGTTGTCTACAAAGATGCTACGGCTATTTAACTTTTCGAATCGAGCCGAACTACGCGGGTCGCCATTTTGTTTTGCCCGGAAATTCTCGCGCTACTCCTCTCTCTCTTTCTCTCTCTCTCTCCACTGCCCACAGACAAAATTGTACGCTTTTAGTAGGCTACAGTTGTAATGGAACGTTTGTTCACGGCACAGAATTCTACAAATTTTCTGTTATCACAGTGTAGAATTCTGTGGTTTAGGGTGAACGCAAAATTTGGTGAACGCGCAGCGGGTGAGAATAGCCACAAGAATCGCCTGCACTATTCTCACTCCGGGTGAGAATAGAGGTGGCCTTAAACAAAAAACTGAGAAAGCTTCCACAATTCAGGCAGAACTACAATATTATCATGTAGAAAAGATGGCTACTACATTTAGATCATCTAGATCTAGATCTAGAATCTAGGACTTTCAAATAGCACGGGAGCTATTCACTCAGAACGCAGCGCTGCAAATATAGATCTAGATCTAGATTCTAGATCTAGATATATCTAGATCTAGATATTTAGACTCTAGCCTCTAGCGCTTGCCACAAAAAAACCAACAACGCTAGCCTAATTCAAACTGCTTGGATGAACTACACTACAACCCACACAATATGCTGTCATTCAGATGTGAACTCTATATCTCTAATTTCCACATCACGCAGAACTAGAATCAAGATTCTAGATCTAGATCCACATCACGCAGAACTAGAATCAAGATTCTAGATCTAGATCTAGAATCTAGATTAGATCTAGACTAGCTGATCTTATTTGGAACCATGAATGTCATGTGACAATGTGAATGTGGACAATGACAATCAATTCAGTTTCAGTTCGACAAAAATGAAAAATCGCAAGGTCAGGCAGTCCAAGAAAACTGAATATAATTCTGCTCTAAGACTGATAACAACTGCTTTGAATGCAGTACCTGGGGTAGCATGAACATGGATCATGCCAATCACATTTCCAGTTTTGTGCTTAAATAATGTCCAAAATCTTTCAAACATGGTGGCAGCCATAGTCGTCGATGTAAACAAGGGGGCGTGTCCTATTCGACCAATCGCTACACGCTCTGCGCTGAACATGCGCGAACACACCGTTGTGACAAAAATAGATTTGTGGAAAGCATAACAGATTTCACCGTTTTGAGAATTTATTTGTTATAATCTTTACCGCTTAATAAAAATTAGCATTTGTTTTTGTAGTTCATGAAATAAGCTTTATTTTGATGTGCAACTTTATTGGGTTTTTCATGAAGCTGGTTGAACAAGCGCTAATCAAAACTCCAAGAGCTCGATTGTTTACATGTTGCAAGGCCACACGTGCAAGCAACTTGTGCTACTATTAATGATTCCTTGTGATTTAACACTCTTACAGCACCAAATAATACATGGAAAATCATGAAAGTATTGGTAACCCCTTTGTGTATGGTCTTTGGGCTTATTTTGTTTCATATTTCGTTTTTTCGCGCCCCTTCAGTTCGATAGAAATCGGAACGTTATTTTCCCGCGAGTTGACTGTATGAGAGTTCATAACAAAGGCAAAGAAAATATGATTGAAAAGACAAATTTTCAATTTCAATAAATTTTCAACGTTTTCCATCAAAATTCTGAGTGTTTTCTTTCATTTTCTGTGTGCTTTATGAAAGTTTTTGTGCTCACTAACGAAACCGTATGATACGGTAGAATGCATTACGTTATGACCTCAATTTGGCGGGACGCAGCGCTTTGTGGAGGGTGGCGCATTTCTGATGTGGTTCGGCGGGGAGCAGTGCATGAGCTAAGGATGGAAGGAGAAGTCTCAAAATGATTTGTGTCAACTGATTCTCGTTTTATTCCAGGGAATATTGGTATGAAACATTGTACACCATTTTGGTTGTCATTTTACAGCTGTGCTCAATTTGGCTTTAGCTTACGAAGCAAATCTATGGAGTCGGAAATGGGGAAACAGCTTGTGTCGGCAGAGCCAATGCACCAGACGTAAAGAAAGACCGTTACTTCTTGTCGATTTAGACGTGTTGGAGGGTCTAGATTTCTTTCTGGACAAAATTCTGAAAATAATGGTGTTTAAAATGTTCCTTTAAAGCTGTCACAGTAAAATGTATGGAGCCACATTGCAATTTTTCACGATGCAAAAAAAATTGCCGGCAACATGACGTGTATCGAGGAATGAATGAAATCCATCTTTGAGATCAGCTGTTTTCTTTACATTTCAGTTTATCAAAGTGTAAGCTTCAACAGACGACTGGCCACGGGGCAGTGCTCAGTTCGCCGGCAAAAGATGTCAAGAAAAGGGTAACCATTTTGTACTTTCGCGATTTTTGATGACTTTGTGATGTCCTGGCGTTTGTCTGCACCAGGCTCCAACTCCAAGTGCATTGTCTCGTCCAGTAGGGGTCGGGCAAGACCCAGACAAAATGTGGCTTATTTCCTTTTCACACCAGTCTCTTGAAACCCCAAAGTTCAGTACCCCTTTATTAAACAACTTCTTTGTAAATATGCCTGGGTCTTTGTTAAAATAGTGTTGGTGAAGTAGTGAATCTTCTGTCTAGATCTAAAGGTAGATCTAGATCTAGGCCTAGATTCAAAGGCCTAAATAGGCACAAGGTTGATGGATGTCTGTCTACAATGATTCTATGACAGCAGAAGGCAAAAATACACCTGCACACATAGATAGGCCTAATTTATTATACAATTTACAATGTCTAGACAAATGTCTCAAATGAAGATGTGATGTCCTGTTTGTGTGAGATAGTTTTCTGGAGGATGGTGAGTTTCCAAATGTAATGGCCTTCTTGTGGCACTCCTCACATCATCATCATGTCACTTTAAAACAACATGACTATGTAAAATGTGCTTTTTCCATCTGGTGTCTGGACAAGTCTTATTTCCTACCCTATCCTTTGATTGTAGCCTAATCCTCATGCAGTGGCCCCAACTTAATATTTTGGGGGATAGGGTATGTGAATCCATAAAGCAAAGTCAAAACACCTCTCTCCTACAGATTGACGATCCCACCTGTGGTATTTTTAACTCAGGTGACTCAATCCATCATGAAAGACCGTAGAAAAATAATAGTGTTGACATGGCATGGTGTATTTGTGTTATAATTGTTGGCTCTTATTTGTATAGGTGCTCCTTGAATAATTTATGAGAGGTTCGGTGTATGAGGGTGGTTAGTGGGTGCTCTGGAGCCTCCTGTTGTGGTTTGCTCTCTTTCTTTCAAGTCCTATCAAACATCTGTCGTCCTGATGTGTTCTCCTTTGTTTTTGTTTATTCTTGTAACACCTCTAAAATATCTGCACTTTCATGACGTTAGTGTAGGTTTTTTTTTACTCATGCACCCGTCTCATGTACATGTTAATATACTTTTTTTTTCTAGTAGGATCTAGACCTAGTATGCATGCTGAGCACGAAGCTATATGGCCTTCATTTTTGCCGCAAATCAATAGTTATTGAGTTGTTGATGTTTGAAAATAGTAATATTGGACCTGATGGTAAATTTTTAAGAGCTAATGCACCCACTTACAGATGCACTGATTTGAGGGCTAAACTGACATGATTTTTGCTGCAGAACACGTAGGCCGCTAAAACCCTTACAAATCAATGTTTTCAAGTAAATATCCATTCTTATTGCCAAAACATCAAATCATTGCGAAATGCAGGGGGCATTATATCTGCCCTGAACCTCACCCACCATGCATGTTGCTAAAAACAAGTCAAATATTACTATGCCGCTGGTCCTACTGTAAATAGTTCTATTTTCAAACATCAATTGCTCAATAACTATTGATTTGCATGAAAAATGAAGGCCATTGTATCGTGTTCAGCATGCAAAATACTGCTAGATCTAGAAAAAAAAGTATATAAAACATGTACCTATATGACATGGGTGCATGAGTTTTAAAAACCTGAATTTTTAAAATAAATCTCTAAAGTTGCCTTTTAATGTTGTTTTAAGCAATGTTAAAATTGTTGGGGGGGGTGTATGTCTGCTAAAATATTTTTCTCCATTGGCTCTGCCTCTGTTTTTTTTTGCTAATCTTTTTTCCCCATGGTTTAATGTAACCATGTGCAACAACGCTGCCACTTGAGGATTACCCTTATAAAATATGTTAAAATGCCATGCACCCAATACCAGGGAAAAAAATTCTTTGTTGTTTCAACCTAGAAGTCCTTTACTTTATAAACTCAAGTAGCAGTTTGCCTCTGGTATTTTTTTTTACCTTGATTTGCATTCTTTTTATTCACATTTTTATAGTAGATCTGCTTCTTTTTTACAGGCAGAGGCAAGCTCTAAGATCCAGATCTGTTGAAAATGAAAGTGATCAAGAGATAGAGAGACAAGCTTCAAAGAGGAGAAAGACTATTGACGCAGTAAGGTTCAAGTTAGCATTTTAAAAAGACTGATGTTTATATTGTAATTGTAACTGCACAGAATCATTCTTTGTACTATTGAACTATTGGTGCATAATTTTCAGACATAAATGTACGACAAGAAAATACTTTCATGCCTGCTCGTCGGAGACGAGCAAGGGTATGTTAGGGTAAGCATTACAAATTACGTCCGTTGTATTAGAGTCTCAAATGTGAACTTTTTTGCTCCATGAAATGATGTTGATGCTGATACTCTTCCATGTTTAATTTCGTTTAAATACAAGATGTGCAATTGTTTTATTGTAGTGTAGAAATTGAAAGGGCTCTAGATCTAGTTGTTCTTTTACTGTGCTAAGCATACTGAAATAAGATATGTTTCTTACCACAATTTTTTGTAATGTTACAGATCGTTATTATATATGTCTGGCGGGTTAAAGTTGTTTGTTTATGTGGGCGATTCCTTGTACTACAGAACAGGAAGAAGAGACAGTTTTAACTTTCCCTTCACAGTCTGGAGAGTTACCTTTCATTTCTCCCGAATTTCGTACTTCAACATTCATGAATTTTGCAGTTTCTTTTTGTTTTAGATATCGCCTTCAGTCAGGAATGTTGGAAGAACCAGAAGCTAAGATCTCAAAAGTTAATGTCCATCTGTGATAGGGTAGGATAAATAGATCTACAACTGAATTTTCGAAGTGGTACGATTAAGACAGGATCTGACCAGCCCTTTTTCGACTGATCTGAGGATGTGTTCAAAACAAGTGTCTTTTTCCTCTTTGTTTGGTAAATCATTTGAATGGATCTGGAATTTGTTGCTAATTTTTTAAAACATCAATTTCAAGCCTAGGGCTGGTCTCCGAATTGGGTGTTTTGAAATTTGTCCTTTTGAATTTTTTATATATTTTTTCACTTCTTACTGGGTTTGTTTTTATTTATGCTTTATTTTATGTGAGCAATATTTTGGGATGCTTTGTCCTTGTAGCTTACTTCTTTTTTTTTGTGCCTTTGTGTGGAGTTTTTTTTTGGTTGTTTTTTTTTTTAAATACTGGTTATTTTGCCTAGAAAAATATGTGGTAATAGAGCAAGCCGTTATTAGCGTTGAATACTCATCTCATGTACAGTTGAATCTTCTCCAACGGCCACCTGTACAAATGACCACTTCCCTCCCACTGCTCCAATGCATATTTAGAAAGTATGTGTCACAACATGGTGGAATCAGGCGCTCTTCGATTATCTTGTATAGAAGTCGATGTATTTTCGATTGAAGAAGGTAGGGGTCGCCTGGTTAACAGGTTAAAATTAACGAGAAAGTAGCTGCCAAAGTTGGGTGACTTCCAACAATTTTTGTGCCTTTAATTGTTTTTCAGTAAAATCTACATGTAATAAAATGTATTGTGAATGGACTTAAAGGCTGTTAGCTAAAAAAAAACCAAGTCTATAAAAATTGCCAAATAAGCAAAAAGTGCAGGTTTAATTAATTTCATTCATTAATTTGAAGTGTGCCTGATTTCACCCCAATGCCTCCCATATAATTCACCATCTTGGACAATTCCTCCTCCATTTACTTTTTAAAGTTTTGTGATGTCGTTCAATTTTTTTTACAACCCCCACTAGTGTATTCAGTTTACTTTTTTCTAATGAATTCACTTTCTCAGTTGCAGTAACCACGGTTTATGATAAATTGTCTGCATGGAGCAGGCCTGCCTACAGTTGAAATTGTCTCAGAATCATATACAGTCAAACCTGTGTAAGACGGCCACCCATTGTCAAGGAGAAAGGTGGCCGTCTTAGGCAGGACTGATCAAGATGAAGAAAACAAACTATTCCCATCTGAAGTCCCAATCGAAAGTAGCTGCGTTGTTGTTGTTGATTTGTATTTTGTTTGTTATTTTTATTTTTTTTGCTGATTTTGCGCAAGGGTGACAAAACGAAATGTATCGGACGAGGGCGGCCGAGTGCAATGTTAAAACAAACACGTGGGTCGTCACCACTCGGAGAATGAGCGACGCTTCTGTCACAAGTTCATGTTGACGTCCTCTGTTACTTTGTTACAGACTGGGTAAACAGTGACCACTCATCTCACTTACGATTTGAGAAATGAGTTCTGGGCGGGGCTTATGGGTTACGAGGGATCACACACTTACCTCACCAGCAGCTGAAAATTGGTAGCTATTGGTCAACAGTGGGAGGGGCCTATGCAACATGATCGGTTGGAGGGACTACCTAACAACAACGACAGGTGATTGGATTATGACGGCTCGCCCACAACGCCCGGGGCCAGTGCACAATTTATGACAAAACGTAATTGAGTCACTAAGGTGGCCGTCTAAGACAGGTGTTTTTGCTCAGTGCGATAGGGGTTGTGTGTTAAAATATGGTGGCCGTGGCCGCATTGGACAGGTGCCCGTCTTACACAGTTAAACTATATAGAAAAAATGCAAGGGGGGAAATGGAAAGTGACTGTTTGTACAGGTGGCCGTCAGGGCAGGTTCGACTGTATATGTCACTACGTGGTGGAATCAGGCACTCGTCAATTTTGGGCATGTGGAGTTATTGGCATCATCTGAAAGCTGACTTATTTGCCTTGCTTCCAATGAAATAAATATCCATATCTTGAATAGAGTTCAGGATATTTGTGATTAGAAGTGAGGTCGCCTGGTTTCAGTGGTGAAATTAGCAAGAAAGTGGCTGCCAAAGTTTGGTAACTCCATTAGGTAAAGAAACTTTGAAAATTGAAAAGTGCCTTTAACCAATGTTTTTCAAGGGGTTAAGAGGGATAGTCGTTTGTGCAGGTGATTATCCAAAACATGGCTGTTCAAAGAGGTTCCATTGTGAAAGATTGACTGTTGAATTACGATTTATGTCAGTTCATTGTGGTCTATCAAAAGATTGGTGCCCAAGATTTACTTGTGATAGCTTGAAAGTAAACTTATAAGAGTCCACTTGTTTTCTTCAATGTTGTATCTGTAGGAACGGTGCTTTACACAAATTTTTCGTTTCCCATTTGACTCGGTCCTTTCGGAGATTCACCGAATTTCACTTTTTTTCTTATTGGGTTGTTGGCCACATGACGGATGCTCTAATATGGTTTGCTCCTGGTCCTGGTCTCTCCTCCTTTTTTGTGTTTTTTACCCTCTTGTAACTGCTATAATTGTGTTGCAAGTGCTGTAAACATTTGCCTACACAAACTCTTTTATGTCCATTGTATTTTTATCTCCTTTTTTTTTCTTTGTATGTTATTCTGTAGTAACACCTGAAATCTTTGGCCCTAATAATATATGACCTACATCATATTGCAAGTGCCGAAAAACTCTTCTAAAACTAAGCTTCACAGGTTCATGACAGAGACGTGTGTCAAATATGTGACAAGCAATCATTCCGTATCCTTCTGCGTTCGATCAATGTGGGCCGTTTGCCTACATTCCTGATATTTGGGGGGGGGGTGTGTGTATTTCAGCCATCTGTCCTGAGAGAGGGTCAGTCATCCCACTGAAAACTTGACCTTGGGGATTTTTGATGATCTCTTTTCTTGACTGACTTTATTTATGAAATGGTACATAGATTTTTACAGGTGATAGCACCTTACACTATCTGATCAATGATTATCTCTGATGATCACTTAACCCTACATACTGAAAAATGTATGTCTATGTACAAACTCGTGTCTATAAATACTTACTGTAATTATAGTACTTCAGATCTTTTTTTTTTTTTCTTCTCCCTGTTAACAGAGTGAAGCTGATAGACAACAGTACAGAATTCAGGTAAGTTATCATTTAAGTATGTCGCCCTCCTCAGGCACCATGTCACTATGTATGTGGAGCACTTTGCACCTTGTAAGGGCACATGTGGCTGTGAGAAAGGAATTTTAAAATGTGAGGCGTGCTGACAAAACGAGTTACTTCTCGCAATCCACAAATGTAGATATTGGCCAAAAATCGACACAAGGGTCAAATTTGTAGAATTTCTTTTAATGTTATATCCTTTTAACATACCATTACTATGGCTTGCCATTGACCCATTTACTATTGGCTTACCATTGACCCAGATACTATTGGCTTGCCATTGACCCAGTTATCATTGACAGTACAAGTTGGATTCTTTCCTTGCGTACACCATTTATGCACATTTTCAGTTTTTGTTTTTATTATGATTGTAACTTATTATAAGGAAATAAGGCTTCTTTCAGGCAACTTCCTTGTCTTGTGCTGTGAGTTTTGGAGAAGTTTTAGTCTTCGGAGGGGTGTATGCTATTTGAAGTAAAAGTGCAGAGTCACATCATCACCTGTACTGGTGCATGGCCTTGACCTTAACATTGGAAGTTCATTAATTAGGCTTGCAGTGTACTTTTGTATAGCTTGCTGTTGGGTTGGGTTTTTTCCCTATACGTATGTGAAGCGAAATTTTTGCCTGGAAAGTAGCCTTTGATGTTTTGAGAGTTTCAAATTTACAGTTCTACCTTTCGTATCAGGATTTTTAAATTTTTTTTAATGCGCTTGAACAGAAATTAATTTTGGTCAGTCAATAGGAGTTGAGGGTCACTTACACACATATGACTAATTTCGTGGCAAGTAAAAACTTTAACAGTGTTTTATTCTTCATAAGAACGGAAATGAATGTACAATAGGTTAAAGTAAACTGCTCGGTCAAATTATCAATTACCAAAATGGAAATTCGAAGCAGGTAGGTGGGTGGTTGGCGAGTGCTCTGGTGTTGTTTGCTTCTTCTTTCCTGTCGAACATCTATCGTCCTTATCTCCCCTCCTTCTTTTTTATGTTTGTTACTCTCTTGTAACAGCTCTGATTTTCTGGCGCTCATATGATCTTATGCAGTTGCAAGCGCCGTAAAACCTCTACTAAAACCCCAAAAAAAACGAAGCTGGTAGTACAGGCTGGATCCAAGAAAAAAAAATCTGCACAAAACTAAAATAGTTTCAGATTTAATCATCGTCAGCATAGAAAAAATATAAATTACAAAGGAAGTTTTATTTTTTTGTAATTTATATTTTATTTTATTTTTTTTTTAAATTATAAATTATATAAATTACAAAGGAACTTTTATAAAAGCTACCGACCCATCTCATTAACATCATGTATCGGTAAGCTTGCGGAAAGAATGATAAACAACCGCCTCTACTGGTACCTGGAAAATACTAACAGCTTAAACCCACACCAAGCAGGCTTCAGAAAAGGCAGCAACACAGAAGATCAACTTTTTAAACTGAGTCAAAACATCCAGGATGGATTTCAGAAGAGTAAACACACTGTCGCCATCTTTGTAGATCTCCAACAGGCGTACGGCAGAGTGTGGAGAAAAGGCCTACTCATGAAATTGATGGACCTCGGGATACATGGCAAACTTTACAAATGGATCAAGTTCTTCCTGTCGGATCGAAACATTGAAACCAAGGTAAACAATGCCCACTCTTCTAGAGAAGTACTCGAGGAAGGCCTACCTCAAGGTTCCTGTCTGAGTTGCACTTTGTTCCTGATCTTCTTTAATGATGTAACGAACGTGCTGAAATCAGAAAAGACTCTTTATGCCGATGATCTTGCTCTCTGGCAGACACATCACAGCACGATAGTAGGAGCAGGGAAATTAAATGAAGACTTCAGGAGGCTCCATAATTACTGTCAGAAATGGAAACTTAAAATAAACTGCACGAAAACAGTATACACCATCTTCACGAAGAGCCATAAAGCAGCCAAAGAAAATCTCAAACTAAGGATAGGAAATGAAAGTCTCCCCAAAGAAAAACATCCAACTTACCTAGGAGTCAAACTTGACCATAAGCTAACCATGAAAAGCCAAGTGGAGAACATAAGGAACAAGGCAAAAAAAAGACTCCAACTTTTAAAGAAACTCGCAAGCAGTTCATGGGGGTCAGACAAACAAACTTTGAGAGCTCTATACCTGGGTTATGTCCGATCTTCCCTGGAATACAGCAATAGCCTACTCACTATGTGCAGTACAACTACTTGCAACACCCTTGACAAAGTCCAAAACAATGCCCTTCGTTTTATAAATGGCGGCATGAGATCCACACATACCGCCGCATGCGAAATCCTTGCAAATGTTGAACCCCTGGGAATCCGCAGAGATAAAGCAGTTTTGGAGCTACATGAAAGAACTAAAAGAATGTGCCCCAACCACCCAAACAGGAAATTAGTAGAAACATGGAAACCAAAGATACGAATTCAACAAAAGTCAATCATGCATCACATCACAGAACTAATGGAGAGCCACCATCTACCACAAAATAGAAAAGAAACCAAAAGAGTCAACCAAAACATCCCTCCCCACCTTTCTTTTAAAAAGCCAATCATTACAACATCTCTCAAAGACAAGAGCACAAAATCTTCAGACCCAGTGACGCTGATGCTTGCATCGCATCAAACAATCGACAGCTATTCAGATGACTATACACGTCTATACGGACGGCTCAGCATTCAAAGGCACAACCAAAGCCGGATATGGAATACTAATACAGTACCCAGATGGAAGTTCCAATGAGATCTCTGCAGCCTGTGGAGAGAAATGCAGCAACTACGATGCAGAAATGATGGCAATTGAAACAGCACTGTACCATCTCCGCACAGTTTTTGACACTCATCCTGGAAAAGCACAGAGTATTGTGATTTTCTCTGACTCACTATCAGTATTACAAGCCACAGAAAATGACCATCACCTAAACCAAGATTTGACCCATATACTGTTTGGATCCCATCATCTGATAACATTCTGTGGCATCAACCTAGTAATGCAGTGGGTCCCCGGACACTCAGACATACCTGGAAATGACAGAGCAGACACACTCGCCAAACGGGGATCTAGACAGGAACAACCCAACATTCCAACTTCATACAACACTGCAAAACAAATCATCAAAAGCAACAACAAACAAGATTGGATGAACAGATGGGCCCTGGGAAAGACAGGCAGAGCAGTTTTCAAACATATGACCACAACAAAAAGGAATGACAATATCAACCGCCTTCAGAGAAAGAAACAGACCACGATCTTCCGCCTACGAACAGAACATATACAGCTCAACTTCCACTTGAACAGAATAAACCCGGAACTTCCCCCAATGTGTCCCTTGTGTGACTATGCATATGAGACTGTGGATCATCACCTGTTTCACTGTACAGCCCTAAATGACATCAGAGCTACCCTTCTCCCTCCGAGACCTAACATTGACAACACACTCTATGGAACATTACAGCAACTGCAGCAGACCTGCACTTATCACTACATGGCATTGGACAGAAGGGCGAGAGCCCAGCTGTTGCTGGATCGATAACAACAACAACAACAAAGGAACTTTTATTGTGTGTGTGCCTGTGATTTATTCAATCCCTACTCAGTTCTGAGTGTGCACCACACTTTTCAGTGAAAAAAGGCATGGGGTTTTGTTTGTTTTGTTTTTTCTTTCAAAATAGCCTTTTTTTGTACAATCAGCAGATATCAAAACAGTTAACATGTGGCCACAAATTGAAAGAGTGCACTGTTGAAACCTTTGCTCATCTCATTCAGACTCAATAAACCTGTTAAGTGAACAAATGTTTATAGTTATATTTATGCTTGTCATTCTTTGAACATACTGCCTTAGTTTGTTGTTGAGGGGGGGGGTTGTGTGTGTGCTAAATAAATTTAAAAGTATGGTGTGGCATTCTCATTGGCAGTTGACACCAGCCGCAACGCTGCCACTTCGCAAATTAGGAACAGCTCACTGATCAATGCCATTCTTTTCCTTTTTCTTTTTTTTACACTGCTCGTAGAATTAATTTCATATTAAATACATGCAAGTGGGTAGTTGGCGGATGCTCTGGTGTGGTTTGCTCCTTCTGACTTTTGTCCTATCAAACATTTGTCGTCTTTATCTCCCCTAATTCTATTTTGTGTTTGTTACTCTCTCGTAACACCTCTAATCTTCGGCACTTATATGACCTTATTGTGTTTCAAGTGCCGTAAAACTTACTAAAACTAAAACATGCAAACCATAAAGATTATTGGTGTTATATTCGTGTTGTAAGTAGCGATTTTCTGATTATACGGTGGTGTATTCAGGACAGACTTAATATGTTGCTGAGAAGTGGAATCAAGCGCTCGTGAAAATAGTGAAATTTAATAAACTCCTTTTTCTGTCTGTTGGGTAATTTTTATTAAATTCCTTTTTAAACATTTTAATTCAACGTCTATTTTAGAATATTATATAGCTCTGTACGGATTGTACCCGAACATATTGATGAAAGACACAAGCACTATAAAATGCTGTTTTCATGAACACTCCAGCTGTGGTGACCATTTTCTCAATAATTTTGCCTCTGACGCCTGGGGACCCCCTTCCTTCAAATCACAGATACTAATACCTTAACTTCTATTCAAGATAGACTGATATATTTCATCATTCATCAAAAGAAAGACAAATGAACTAGCTCTTTAAGATGCTACCAATAGCTCCGCATGCCCAAATATTGACGATCGCCTGGATTATTTCTGTGGACCTTACTTGGATGAGTCCAAGGTTCGCTTAGATTGACCGTTGAATATCAGAGGTTCCAATTATCCTGATCGATTCAGAACAGTCTGCATTTCTAAAATTGGAGTTTCTTCCAGGTTTCGTGCCGACCATCTCGAAAACATTCTAGAGATACATGTGCATGTATTAAACAAATGTGAGCAGGTGCTCTGGTGTAGTTTGATTTTTTTTTTCTATCATCCTGATCTCTTCTCCTTTTTTTGTCTGTTACTCTATTGTAACAAAGGATGCTCAGGACAGGCTTCGCTGGAGTAATGCTGTTAATGGCCTGTGCTCCACTGGGAGTTAATAAGGGCAAGAGAGAGAGAGAGAGACTATTGTAACCCCTCTATTCTTCAGCAGTTGTAGTATGACCTTGTGTTGCAAATGCTAGGAAACTTACTAAAACTGGAGACATTGGTGCCAAAACAGGATATGGGTGGGAGTTGCCTCAGTTCCTCTCTTCTGTATTTTTTATGGAATTCCACTCATATTTTCTGTGCAAAGCCTCTACTGAAACATATCTAGCACAAGAATTTTTTTTTAACAGAGAGGAAGAGATCGTTTTCAATCACAGACTGTATTATGAGTTTGTGTCCTTATATGTTTTTAATACATTAATTTATATGCATGGAGTTTTGTTTCAAGTAAATGAGGGGGTGTTACTAAACTTTGCTGGGCTTTTTTTAGTACAAAAATAGAACACACTTTTTGTTAGGAGGGACAATAGAGATGATAATTTAGTCTGGTGACAGTTTTCTAGATAAATCCAGATTTTTCACATTGTCCTGTGTCTGCTCGATTCCAAGCCAATCATCGCGAAAACAGTCTTGGTGAGATTTGCTCCTATCCTATCAAGTCTTTCATCCGTATCTCTTCTCTTTTTTTGTTTGTTACCTACTGCTCTCTTGACACCTTTTACCCCTCGGGGCAGTGCTACTGACTGAAAAGTGTTTTTAGGCCTTTTCCAAATGGGGAACTTGTTCTTATACACAGTAGAATTGTAAATAGGCTGATTCACTATTAATGTCATGCTCATAAATGCCTGAACTGCCATTCAACATGGAACTGCTGCTTTTTCTTTCCTAATCTTTTCTATCATCATTTTCCTCTACTTCTTTTGTATGTTTGTTACATTCTTGTGAACCGCTATTTACGGGGTGCCTTGATTGTTGAAGCTAGAGATGTGAGCAGAGTACGCCTGATTCCCTGAAGAGCGCCGTAAAAACTCTACTAAAACTAAACTAAAAAAACACCTCTAATCTTCAGCACTTGTATGACCTTACAACGTTGCAAGTGCTGTAAAACGTGCTAAAACTAAATTTCACCTCTGTCCAGCTGTTTCCCAGCTTCTCTAAGTCAGAGTTCCTGTTTCTTGTTGTCATGGTTAACATTTGACGGATCTGCTTGGTGTTTTATGGCGGCTTTCGCTGCCTGACTGGCTTCATGTGTGCTCATTTATGGATTTTAGCTTCAAAGATGGTTGCTTCACAGCTGCCAACCAGTATGTAACTTATATTTATTATATTTTTGAGAATCTGAGTACGTAAGTCCACAATTTCGTATTGAATTGGGAAAAAAACGTATTGTTTTGTAGTAGTGATTGTCACGAACTTGCTGATGCTGAAGGAAAAAATATGAACTTTCAAGACCTGATTTACGTACAATGGTGAAAATGAAGCCTATGAGTCAAATGGATGCATCTTTCACTGTAGGTCTTCTTTGAACTTCTTGGATTTATTATTTAATGCAGAGAAGTGCTTATGGGTTGGGAGAGAGGGGGGGGGGGGCTACTTAACCAGTGCCCAACTTGGCTTGCCTCTTGAGCACAACTGCTGTTGTTGGTTGAATGGTTTTGTTTTGTGGGTTTTTCAGGGGGGGGGTTGTTGTAGTTACATTTTTAATTTCTTATTGGCGTCTCTGTGTCGAGGATGTTTTATGGGATACGGCTACTGTCCCTAAACCCAACCCGGGGGATGGGTGGTTGGCTGGGCTGTTGTGTTGTTAGCTCCTTCTTTCCTATCAAACATATCTCTATCGTTTCTATCTCCCCTCCTTTTTTGTGTTTGTTACTCTCTTGTAACGCCTAGTCTTTGGCACTTATATGACCTTATTGTGTTGGATGTGCCCTAAGACTCTTTAACTTACTAAAAACCACTTGAACAACCTGGAGGACCAGGTGACTTGTGTCAGGACCCACACTTAAGAGCCTTTAGTCTCCTCTTAAAACCTGCAGGCTGTTCATCAGCCTTGTTATTCTCACTATGGAGGTCTGCACAGCCATACAATATAATGCTTTCACAAGAATTTGATTAGTGCTTATCATCTACTCACTGTTCTAGGCCTAGAGTTCAAAATGTTACAGAAGAGAGAGAAAAACATTGTTTTAACGATTGATAATTTTATCTTGCTGTTTTGTTTTGTGCTCTTTTTTTTCAACATTTTGAATTTGAAATTTGACATGCAACCAATGTCACAGAAGAAGAAACTTTTTTTTTTCAATTTTTTTCCTAAGTACATTGTAACATCTGGCCGACGATGTATACCATTATGACAATAACAAACGATAAAAGTCTGTCTCAAATAGTGCTCTGTAAGTGTTGAAATGATATGGTCATGAGATTTTTTTGTGTACAGCTACTATTGTCTAGGTTAGGAACCCATTGTCAAGAGGGAGGGGGGGGAATTGTTGTCTCAATCAGGTGGGCACCTTTCAGTCATTATAATTATAATGTTTTAAAAAAGCGTATGGGTATGGGGAGTGGTCATTTGTACAGGTGAATGTTTTATATAGGTGGCTGTTTGAGCAGGTATGGCTGTGCATGAGTTCTTTGAATCTTCCCACTTACATCTTTACTACTGAAAGCCCCAACTTTTTCATATATTTAGAACAGACCAAAAAACCTCAAATGTTCTGGTAACGCCTCTATCGATTCTTCAGCAGTTATATGACCAGTTTGAGTTGCCAGTGCAATAAAATTGTGACTTACCACCCCCCCCCCCTTTCCAATTCTATGTTCTCTCTCTTTTCTCCCTCTTGTCGCGGGTGGTTGGGGGGCGCCACTGGTCGGTCCTACTTAATATTTATTTTCCTTCTGTTGGTTCTGTCTGTCTGTCATATTTTTCCCCTGCACTAAATGGCCGTTATATCGTAATGTATGTCGATGCGCTTCTCGTTCCTCAACCAAACAAACAAGCTTCCTTTTGCTCAAACATACCCCACCCCCACACACTCACAAAAGCCCGCCTGCTCCTCTACCCCCCCCCCCCCTCCTCCTGTGCTCATCAGTGGCTGCAAAGATAACAATCAGGTGCCAGTGTCACCGTCAGTAACGTCACTCTGACTGATTGCCCCGGCGCAGTCCGCCGGCCATCTGGGATCTCTCTGTCTGTCTCTCTCTCTCTCTCTCTCTCTCTCTCTCTCTCTCTCTCTCTCTCTCTCTCTCTCTCTCTCTCTCTCTCTCTCTCTCTCCCTCTCTCCCTCTCTCTCTCCCTCCTCCATCGTCTGTCTCCCCCCTCCCTCTCCTCCACCCCGATCCCCTTTATTTTTCTTCTCTATTTGATCATTGCGGTTTGCGGAAACATCAGCTTTTTGTCATCCTTGAACATGTTTATGCTAATCATCGCACAATGATATTCTATCGCACCTTGCGCTGTTTAAATAGACAGGCGCGATTTCTCAGCCACTGCCCTTGTTCGATAACAACAACTCAGCCACTGCAATAATAAGCTTATAAGGTTGACCAAGTCTTTCAACTTTTCGCGGTTTCACACTTTGATGCATACCACGTTACGCCGATGACTGTTGGCAACTGGTTCCGAGCCAAAGGATTCTATCTCCAGCATTGTGAACAGGTGATTCTTTTCTACAGTTGGTCGTGAGAATAGGTTAGTCTGTATCTGTATAAATGACAATAATCACCTGTATGAACAACCACTTCTGGTGTGGTTTGCTCCTTCTTTCCTATCAAACATCAATTTTCCTTATAAATCTCTCCTCATTCTTTTTTGTTTGTGTTACTCACATAGTCTATTCTTCGGCACTTATGTAAAACTCATACATTGTACTTAAACTGAAACTAAACCACTTCTCGTTTTCCCCTTTTTTTAAATATTATTTTATTACATTGAAATGACACTGTGTAAAAAGACCACTTTGGATGGCCGTCTTAAACAGTATGGACTGTTTGGCTGAACCGTGGTGAGTCATATCTCTTCCCCCCAACCCCCTCGTTGTGTGTGAGATATCAACAAAGTCCCCGTACCGTAGTCACTGAGCCGTGGAGGGTGATTATATTAAACCACTTGCCTCGGGCTCGGTTCAGAGAATGCCTCTTGATGCTTCTCAGAGGATGGATACACCATCCGAGGGTCTCTCACACCTCTTCCGGTGCCCAGGAGACCCCAAGCGCTCTCAGATCTGAACCCCGAGAGAGAGAGGGGGGGAGGCGAGAAAGAGACAGAGGAGGGGGGGTTGAATGCTTGTTCCGTATGGAGGAAAAAAGAGGCTTACTCTTTGCTCTGTCGAATCTGAACCCAAGAGAGAGAAAGTGGGGGGGGGGGATGAGTGAAACCTCTAGAGAGAGAGAAGGGGGAGGTGGAGAGGGATGCCTTTTCTGTAGGAAGAAAGAGTAGTACTTGCTAAGTACTCTGTTCGCCTCAAGTCCTAATTATGTTGACAGAAAATGTTGCCGGGCTGCCCGCCATATACCAGTCTGGCTGATGGTGGTCGCCAGGGGAGACGCTTGATTGTGGGTGTATCACGTGTGTGATGATCTCATTATGTTTGTTTGGCTTGTAACCAGTTTGGGGGGAAGGGAGGGGGTGTTAATAAATAGAGGGTTGTAATAACTTATAGTTAGGTTGTTTAGTTCTTTGAGGGGAGATGTGGTTGGGATAACAAGGATTATGAGACCGCGGGA
>NW_004797279.1:751533-754603 GCF_000002075.1 Aplysia californica | reverse complement strand
AGAGTTGTGGTCACGGTGTTTTTAGAATTATGAAGGAGGGGGGGGGTTCCTCTAGTAACACTTAATCTTCGGCACTTATCACCTATTTGTGTTGCAGGTGCCGTAAAAACTCGTACTTAAACTAAAGTAGGCTACAACTGAAAGTGTATGACATTGCCATCCGTTGCCGGTGAAAAAAAGTGGCCATCTTACACTGTGTCATCATAATCTGAAAGCCATCTTACACTGTGTCATCATAATCTGAAAAAGAAAAATTACTCGTGGGAAGGAGGCTGTTTGTATAGGTGATAGTCTTAAACAGGTAGCCGTTAGAGGAAGTTCGACTATTGTAGTTTTTTCGACACGTGATGAAATATGAAACCATACGGTACTAGATCTAGATCTAATCAGCATAGTGAGCTTATACTCAGTGTTGTCCGTGTGGTCATAGTCATAGGACTAGCCAACGAGTGGTGGCGGCCTGTTTGTGTTTATGGCATCCACACACAGTACACACACTCCATACACCATCTCGCCATCTGCCGTGGGACCTCCCCCAGCATTGATGAAGATGTCGTGAACGCTTGTCTGCGTAACCCTCCCCTGTGTCGGTGGAGAGAGGAGTGGAACTCTCAAAACTGTCGGCACGGAGGTTTTGAAACGTAACATACGCCCGCTCTTAATTATAAGCCGGAATAAGCCTGGAGGCTTCTTACTTAAAGAGTTATGGTCACTTGCTTTGCTCAAAGCTAAAGATACTCCGACAGCGTCTATGATTCAGGAGACCCGCCTGAGCGAGGAAAATTTTTACCTGAATACAGTAGCCTACATTGTCGGTCTTTTTGCTGGGATGTTATTGTTGTATCCCTCTCTGCCCAGGTTAGCCCCGACAGACAGGGTTGAAAGCTCGCCTTCCAAATGATCTAAACTGTGTGTTGGTGGGGCGTAAAGACACCTTTTTTAGACATTGTCATAGGAATGAATAAATAAGTAATGTGTTTCCTTTATCTTGACCATAAAAAGGCGTTATTGCTTCAAAGTCATGGTTTTCGATATGTTTGTACTACTACTACTACTACTAATATGCCGCAGCATTACCTTTTGTCTACTACTTTTATCGGTCTTACTTTGTGTACGCTACGTCATTGAATTAAAATAGTATAGATTGTAAGTTATGGCCGCTTGCTTTGATCAAAGCAAAAGATGTCTGTAGCCTTGCAGGGCTTTTGAGAAATTGTGTTAATGTTGCGTTTGATGCTGGTTTAGGCTTCGTATGCGGGTAGACCTTGTCAAAGTTGATTCTATTTTATTTCTTTACCCTGGCTCGAATCCAAGGTCGTTGTGTTGAATTTTCAATCCTCTCAACCCACGTGGCTCGGCCCTTTCCCGAGACGGACGTTAAATTTATATGGTCTTGCCTTTTAAATAAAAGCTGATAATAGTAACTGAACAGCGTTGATATATGGCGTTATATCCGTGCACGTACTTTGCTATTCGCTGTACTCCTGTTTCTGGTTTTGTTTTGTGGGTTTGGGGTTGTTGGTTTTTTTGTTTGTTTTTTGGTCTGGTTCTCTGATGACTTTCTCGAATTTCTGCCGTTAGTCGGGTGACCTGTCCTACTTTTCTTTTTGTCTTACTCTTACACTATCGCCCCTGGGTTTGAGCACTGTCTGTCTACCATCCCGGGCGCTACCAATGATTCAGCGTCTGAGAGGTGACAAAAGTGGGCGCTGGCTAAACAAAAAGATTGACAAGCACAGTGACCTGGTTCCCTTGTTTCAGTCACTGTCCTTATTAAAAGACAGTCGTTAAAAAACTACAGTATGTGCAATTTTTACATGATATAAAAAAGCCGCACAAAAAAACCCAGCTGAATGTTGTCGCCAAGAAAACAACGTTCATTTGCTTTAAAGGTGATAGGTAATTATTAGATCTTTCAAAATTGTTTTCTTTAAAATAATAGCTTATGGGTGATTGGCAGGTGCTCTGGTGTGGTGTGCTTCTTCTGTCTTATCAAACATCTATCGTCCTTATCTCCCCTTCATCTTTATTTATGTTTGTTACTACTCTCTTTTAACACCTCAAATCTTCTGGCACTTATATGGCCTTATGCAGTTGTGAGCGCCGTAAAACCTCTACTAAAACTAAACTAACGAAATATTAGCTTTTGATGTTTGCAAAGAGTTTGTTTTCTTGGCAAGAGCATTCAGGGTTTTTTTACTCTCAGAGTTGATGGTTGGTGGGTGTCGTGATCTGTTGTGGTCTGGTCCTTCTTTCCTATCAATCATCTGTCGCCCACATCCCTTCCTTTGCTGTGTTTTGTTACTCGCTTGTAACACCAATCCCCGGCATTTATACAGGTATGACCTAATTGTATTGCAAGTGCCGTAAGACACTTACTAAAGCAAAATAAGTGTATTGTAAAAATTGTATTCTTTAAAAAAAAATATTGTCTTGGGGTGTTTGTAAAGAGTTTTAGTGGGTGGTTGGCGGATGCTATGCCTGGTGTGGTTTGCTTCTGCTTTCCTGTCAAACGTCGTTTTTATCTCCCCTCCTTTTTGTGTTTGTTACTCTCTTGTAACACCACTACTCTTCGGCACATGTGACCTTATTGTGTTTCAAGTACTGTAAAACACTTACTAAAACAAAAACAGTTTCACTCTGTTGTTTTTGTTGGTGTGGGTGGTTAGAGGGTGCTACTTATAGATCCTACTTCATTTCTTTCACTCTGTTTTTGTTTGTTTGTCTTCTTGGGGGGGGGGTTCTCTCCCGCAAAATTGTAAAAGTGCAAATACTGTCCTTTCAGAAGGGTATGGCGTGAGAGAATGACAGCTCTCAGTCCTTGACGGGTGAACCAGTGTTAGCTTCCCGGTGTGTCGTCACTTTTATCTCAACGATATCGGATCTGTCTAGGTATTGATAGCGATTTCTTCGTCAAAGTGGAGTAGGTGTTGTCTTTCGATCTAAAGGTTGTTGATGGGCCGTTTTGGGGGCAGGGTGGAGAGTGTGACACCTCTCTCTCTCTCTCTCTCTCTCTCTCTCTCTCTCTCTCTCTCTCTCTCTCTCTCTCTCTCTCTCTCTCTCCTCGTTC
>NW_004797279.1:746784-748747 GCF_000002075.1 Aplysia californica | reverse complement strand
CCCAGCCAAGGTTGGTCCTGACCTAATATATCTAAAATTGTTTTGATGGTATGTAAAAAAAAACCCTCTACATTTTAACTTCGAGCTCACTTAATGGCACTGGAAGAGCTAGAGCCCAGCTGTCTGCTGTGGCCGGATCGATAACAACAACATGACCTAGAGCAACATAAGGAAGTTTTTTGTTGTTGTTTTTTTCCTTTATGACATGACATGAGAGCTATTGTGCCTTCTCTCTGTCACTAGGCACTGTGTTCTGCCTTGAAAGTACATCAGCATGTTTGGGTGCTCTGGTGTGGTTTGCTCCTTCTTTCCTTCTATCAAACACATCTGATCTTCAGCTGTGGGTGGTTGGCGGGTGCTCTGGTGTGGTTTGCTCCTTCTGTACTATCAAACATCTATCGTCCTTATCTTCTCCGCTCTTCCTATTTTATTGTTTGTTGCCCTTTTGTAACACCTCTAATCTTCGGCACCTGTATGACCTTAATGTGTTGCAAGTGCCGTTATACTCTTACTAAAATTACAAATTGATAAATTAAAATTTGATCTTCAGCACGTATATGACCTTATCGTGTTGCAGGTGCCGTAAAACTCTTACTTAAACTAAACGTCAGCGTGTAACTGATATCCTGCTTGGTGTGTTAGTGTAAGTACTCCAGCAAAAACAAAAACTTCTGATTCTTCCACACCTTTGACTTCGGAGGGATATTAAATGATTTGACTTATGATGGCGTGCATACCATTAGGAAGTCCTTCGTTCCTAAGTTAAGTTAAGTCGTATGTGAGGACTTGTCAATTTGTCCGTACTTGCATCATGTAAACATTTTGTTTTTATATTGGGGAAGCGTTAGAGTTACATTATATCGTGTATTTGAAAGACATTGTGTTTACATCGGTGCATCCACACGTCTAAACACCACACTAGACGACGTATGGTCGATGGTCAAGTATGGTCATTAACTTTGGTAATCTGTTAAGGATGCCACCCCGTTGTAAATCTGTCTGATGCCCTTCGAGACGACACAGGGTGATTTCCTTGAATAATAACACAAGACACAAGGCAGACGGCGCGCTTCCAAAATAATTAATTTCAGCTCCACGCTCCGTTTCATTTTTGCCATGGCTTTGGACGTGGGGCTTGCGTCACGACGTGTAACGGTGGCCATGGGCGGTAACGCTTGTTGCTTTAGTCCGGGTGATAAACGCTGGTTTTGGCGGGAAAGTTCTCCCCCCACCTCAGCCCAGCCCAGCCCAGCCTTCCACCGTCCTCTCTGGATCTTCCTAGCTGACCACACGGGAGCATTATTTTCTCGGTACACTTGAATCAAAGTGCGAGGTCACGTGGCTCCGCGGTACCACGTGATGATAAATGTAATGTCATAGTCATACGATGGTGGCGTTTGTGGGTTTTCTTTTTTAAATTGAATTTTGTTATTTTCGTTCCCTTGTTACTTTGTCACTGCAATTAGTTTGAGCGATATTTTAGAGATGGGTTTTGTAACATGTTGTGTTTGAGGCAGAACAAATAAGGGGGTGGGGGATACGGCTTTCCCGACCATTTAGGACGCTCATTCATTCGGCGCTTGAGGCACGATAAAAATTAAATAACTTCTCAGTTTATACATAAATTTCAACCCTGTTTCTTTTGTCTGAAACTTAAGAAAAAAAAGTCAAGCAACAACCAGCATGCTACGAATTATGTCCTTTCCTGCTCTCTAGCATTGTTCTGTTGTCTGCTTTCATTTCCACTTTCTGCCCCTGCCCCCTCCTCTGGGCTCCTGACTCTTTCTGCAGCCTTTCTACTGCTACTCCTTGGCTCCTCCTAACTGCTGTCTTTCTGCCACACCCCTGATCTTCTGGTAGGAAAGATCTACACCTAGCCTTCTCGGACACGGGCGAAAAATCTCGGAGGGCCCGTGTGCAAGTTGCGCACGTTAAAGATCCCTTGGTGGTCTAAAATCGATAA
>NW_004797279.1:741155-742676 GCF_000002075.1 Aplysia californica | reverse complement strand
CCCCCCCAACTAATTAATATATGTATCTCTACTCGTTCTTACGTGTTACTTCTAGTAACTACGTGTTACTTCTAGTAACACTTCTAATTTTTGGCTCTTACGTTATTACATAATATACCTGTGTTGCAAGATGCATTGGTCAAGCTTTCCCACGCTTGGAAAAAAAAACCCCGCACCGCCCGACCCTCAAGGCCTTTGTGGTTTGTCTAATCCTGTTACGTGGACTCTCAAGTAGTTGCCGTGTTCGTGCGCGTTACAATTGATACAATAATTGTAGGTGATTAAATTTTTTTAATTCAGTAACTTAACAAAGAGGTTTTTTGGTCGGTCTGTGATTGGCTGTAGTAATTTGAAAATCATCAAATCGTATTGTGTGTCACAGTGATATTGCTTGCGGTTGGTGGATAGTTCTCTGTCCTCTGTGTATCGCTCGCGCATGTCTTGTGCATTTTGTCTACCCAACTTACATGAGACGTGTTGGTTGTGTGCGTTATTTTGGAAAGAAAACGAAACGTTTTTCTCATTTTGCGTTTGGATTGTAGCAGTGACAACCTTGTGCTTTGGTTACTCGTGATTTCTGCCGGCGGATAGCATAAATTCTGTTCAAAGACTGTGTGTTGTGTGTATTTGCTGCAGTATTTCAGAGGTGCCGATAAACTATCATCCGGATTTCTGAAATTGTCCTGATTGTGCACTTAGAAGTATAGATTTAAAAGTTCTTGAATATTCTCAGTACGTGTGATCTATTGGATTATAATAAGATCTATAACTTCTAAGTCCCCACTTGTGTCAGGATTTGTTCTTATCGTAGCCAGTTGTCGTTTCTGGTTAACAAGTTTAAACATAATTTCATCAAAGTAAACCCCTGTGATATTTTGCTGATTTTTATCTACTAACTACTTGGTTTGTGCGAAGACCATGAAGGTTCAGAAAAGGTGTCGTTTCCGTTACCGCAAACAGTACAACCCTAAGACAGGGCGACTGCATCTGTATCTGGAGCATCTCCAGTGCATGTTTGAGGAGATACCTGACAAGGCGGTAAGTTTTCCAATTCCAATGGGTGATGGGCGGGTGCTGTGGTGTGATTTGCTCCTTCTTGCCTATCGAACATCTATCATGGGTGGCTGGCGGCTCCCCTGTTGTGGTTTGTTCTTTCTTTCCTATCCTATCCTATCGGACAACTTCATCTATCGTCTTTATTTATCTTTCCTTCTTTTTGTGTTTGTTACTCTCTTGTCGCACCTAATCGACGGTATTTATGTGACCTAATTGCTTTGCAAGTACCGTATAAAGCTGTTATTACTCAAATTAAACCCTTTTATGCAAGCAAACAATTAGTAGGTGGCTCTGGTGGCCTAGAGGCTAAAGGTTAAGGTGTTCGCCTCTCTTTCAAAGACCCCGGGTTTGAATCCGGGTATCGACGGGAAAATTTCTTCTCTAAAATTGTCTCCTTTCTCCTGTTTGGTGTGTCCCGCGCGCTCATATGACCTTATGCAGTTGCGAGCGCCGTAAACACTTACC
>NW_004797279.1:739011-740798 GCF_000002075.1 Aplysia californica | reverse complement strand
GGGGTTGTAGTAATGACAAAGGAAGATGATGGGTTTTCTAAGACCCATAATGACTGGACAACCCGCCCCGCCTCGTTACATAAGCTAGGAGGGGATTACACGAGTCTTGTACCGGTAAAGTTTTTACCCCAAGTTCGATAACTCTCGCTTGTTTTTCTTTGTCATTGAGAAGGAAAAGGAAGGGGGTTATTTTTTATTTGTTTTTCTTTGCAAGTTGCAAGCTCTTTTTTTGGGGGGGATTGTAATAAATGAAAAAGATGGTGGAATTTTGACACCGGTTATAACAAAACATCACCCCACCCCGCCCCGGTCTAATCTAAGCTAGGTGGCGATTATTACGCAAGGCGTGCACCGGTAAAAGTTTGTGTAGCCCACCCTCGATAACCACCTGTGTGACGGTCTCTCTTTTCTTTGTTGTCCCTGCACACGTTGGTCGAGTGGTCACTTGTTTTCAGCCGCATATTGTTCTTTGTTTGTTCGAGAGAAAAAAAGGGGGGGGGGGGGGGAGATGCTAACTACATGTATTTTTAAAGCAGGACGCAAGCTCTTTCATTTTCTTTTTAAAGATCTGCTGTAAAAACTACTTTAGAAACTAACTCCAGTTCGTATGGGGGAGGGGGGGGGGTTGTATTTGTAAGTGGAGGGGGGTATTTGAATTGAATAAATTTTAAAAGGCTGCGCCATATTTGAAGTAGGAAGTCTTCTGCGGTATTAGCTCTCACCAGAGGACGAGTGGATCTCCTACTCTTTCTGCGGGTCCCACGTGCTTTGTATGTAGAAATATAACGATTTCTCAATCAAGCGAGGATTTGTTTGGGTTTTTGTGTCTTCAAAAACCTTCCAATATATTCCTATTGTTTGTTGTTGTCATCGTGACGAAACAGAAGGACAATGGAGGGGTTTAGGAGGATTTATTACAGCCCAGTTCCGCCGGTTTTGGTGTGGCGTTCTCCGAATCATTATCTTGAAATGGAGAGGGCTAGGAGGCTGGCATTTTGGGCGCGGGTGAGTAAATAATGATCTAAACTGGGCCGATGGTGGCGTAAAAACACCTATATTAAGAAAGGGTACATTTTTACTTTTCGGTGCACTGTTTTGAGGGCTAAACTGACACGCTTCTTTTTTTTTTACTGCAAAACACACGCATGGAAACATGGCCACTAAAACCCCTGCAAATCAATTTCTAGTAAATGTCAGTCCTAATTGCCAAACATCAAATCATGACGAAATGCATGGGAGGGGGGTGTCCCCCCCCCCATGTTGTTAAAGTAAGTCAAATATTACTACGCCACAGGTCCTATTGTAAGTAATATAGTGCGTATAAAAATATCCATAATCTCATAGACTAATTATTTGAAGTGGATATAAATCCAAATATGTGTAAAGGAGATTAAAATGAGCAAGAAAGGTACTTTTGCACATCTGATCTCGAGACGCTCCCGTGAGTGAAATACTGTACCAAAAATAGAGAGAGAAAAAACTGCGAGTACGAGTACACTCTTTTGTTTAGTTGTTAGGCCTAAGTAAGATTTTTACTGCGCTCGCAACTGCATACAGTCACATGTGCACGCTGTTCTCTCTTTGAATTTTTACTTTTGTTGTTGTTGGAGGGTGGGGTATTGTTCCTGTGGCACAAAAATAAAACAACAAAAAAAACAACAACAACAAAACGTTTAAGTGTATGTATTTTTATGTATCATAATGTTCCTCGTAATATATGTTTCATGGTGATAGTTATCGGGTCGGGGTTGTTGTTTTTTTTTTGGGGGGGGTGGTCATTGTTGTTG
>NW_004797279.1:726134-737043 GCF_000002075.1 Aplysia californica | reverse complement strand
TACGTTTTTTCCCCCTCCTTTTCTTCCCTCTACTCTTTGTTCATTTCTCAACATTGCGTATGGCAGCACCTAGGCTTATATTCTTGCCCACCTTGGAGTAGCCTACGACTCTGCTGTTTGTGTGTGTGGAACAGAGAAGTGAGGAAGAACAATCCCGTGTCCGCGGAGGAAGTGAGCAATATTGTGCCGTGTTTTAGTTGACCCCGTGGCGTGTGACTTTGTCCGTGACCCGTGGCGTGTGTGTGCTATGACATGGATAACCCTGAGCTGTCTCCTGGAGAGAAAGAATTCCGATATTTCCAGGAAAGCTGATTTTTGTTTTGTTTTGGGGGGTTTTTTAACACAAAAAATAGGTGTATTTTTTACGCCCCTATCGACAGTTTAGATCACTTCGGAGACGGACTTCGACCCGTGTTGAGAATCGCTTACTTTTACTCCTAAAATTGGTTTTGATAGATATCTTGATCTAGATCTAGATCTAGATCTAGTTTTAGCATATGATAGAGAGTGCTGCTGATACACATATTCCTGGGGTAGGATAATAGGTCATTTTAAATTAAAGGTAGTGGCTGGACTTACAGTCATGTAGTTTTGTTCTCGCTTGTGTGTCAGATCAGTTAACAAGTGGGTGGTTGGCGGGTGCTCTGGTGTGGTCTGCTGCTTCTTTCCTATCAAATATCTATCACCCTTATTTTTTTTTTGTATGTTTGTTACTCTCTTGTAACACCTCTAATCTTCTGGCGCTCATATGACCTATGCAGTTGCGAACTCCGTAAAACCTCAACTAAAACTAACAAATCTGGAGGGTGGGGGTGGGGGGGGGGTTAAAATGTTATGATGTTGCTGTTGTTTCCACCATGACTAGGTGCATTTTTAGTTCTGGACCAGGTGGTTGGCAGGCGCTCTGGTGGGGTTTGCTCCTTCAGTCTCATATCAGCTCTCGCCCTCGATCTCTTCTTTTCTGCTGGAATGTTGTATCCCTCTCTGCCTAGGTTGGCCTTGACAGGCAAGTTGAAAGCCCGCCTCCTAAATTGTCTGAACTGTGTCAATGGCGGCGTATGCATAAACACATTTTAAAATAAACTCCTTTCGTATGTAATAATAATAGTTTGTTATTGTCGGAAGATGGCTTGTGGCTTCTGCTGTGGCCAATGAGACCAGTTATGACACAGAAGAGTTTGCCATATGTTGAATGGAGGGCTCCACTGGTAGGCCCTGCTGCTTTACTTCCCTTCTGTTATTTTGTCTGTCTTACTTTTATAAGCACTAAATGACCACTATTGCATTGATGTGCTTCTCCTTACTCAAACAAAACAGGCTTCTTTCTTGGCTTTGATAATTCATGAAGCCTCATATGACTTCTGCCCTTTCATGTGTAATAATTTTCAAATAATTTCTGTCCTCTTTTACAGAATCAGTGGATTCCCATTGGTGACACCGTCTCCCTCCCCTCCTCGGCGCTGGTGCGCTGCACAGACAGCCAATCAGACGTCACCGACGAAGTGGATGGCGACATGGTTGCTTCCACATCGGAACCCGTGGCCAATCAGAGCTTTGAGAAGTTCCGCTCCCTGGACTTCCAGCTGAGGTTTCAAAATGTGTTCGCAACACCTCACACCGCCATACAGTCCCCCTTGCCTGCCTTCAAGTGAGTTGAAATGGATGGTTGCTTTGAATAATAATAAAGATTGCTCTATAGCCCCCACTCCTTGGTGGCTATAGGTGCTTCACAGTATAAAAAAACATTTCTTTCACACTGGCCCATTCAACATACAACAACTCATCCACATACTTGTATACTGGTAATTGACCTTGAGCACGTACACAAAAAGGCAATCACTGCTGCTGTGGAAGGAGCTCCGCAGAGGGCCGGCCGACCAACAATGCGCAAAAGAGGGGATATTTTGAGCGGGGTGTTACCCTAATCCTTACTCTTTTTTAGTTTCCTCAGTGGATCTTGTCACGGTAAGTGCCGGCCCTCTGCGGAACTCTCCTGCGGCTACTGATCATTTACTGGCTATAAGTACAGTCGAGAATTTCTAAGACATCATTGTGCTGTTTGTTTTCTGTCTGTCTGTCCTTGTTGGACTCAATGACCATTGTGTTAGTGCTTCTCTTTATTCAAACATTTCTTTTTCGACCCTGTTTTCTTTTACTTCAACTCACAAACATGCTCAATAAAATACATAATATTACAATGTTTGTACTTTTTGCTTTCCAGTTGGGCCAACTCAGGTGATGTGTGGAAGAACATGCTTCTGAAGGAAGAGAAGTTTCGGCGTGATGCCGGAATGTTCCGCAACCACCCAGAGCTTCAGCCTCGCATGAGATCGATCTTGTTAGACTGGTTGTCAGAGGTACGCTTGTCTGTCTGTGTTCACTAGTTATAGTGTTTTAGCAATCCTGATAAGTTTTGTTTTTTTAACTGCCGTTCTTACATGTATATTTTTTATGTAGGATTGTGAAAGTTCTTTATGTGGCTGGTATGGTTTTTCTTGTTGCTGTGAAATATTTTTTCTTGCGTGAATCATTCAGTATGATCATGTGATTGATGTAAAGCACCCAGTGCTATACTCGTATAGGAAAGTGGGCTATATAAACGCATTCTATTACTATACCTCCCGGGGCAGTGCTACTGACTGAAATATCTTTAGGCCTTTACCAAATGGGGAGCATTAACCATGTTCTTATGCACAGTAGAATTGTAATTGTAATTGTAAATGGGCTGATTCATCAATGTCATGCTGATAACTGTGCCTGAACTGCGACTGGGAACTGCTGCTTTTTCTTTACTAATCCTTACTATCATCATTTGTCCCCTACTTCTTTTGTATGTTTGTCACACTCATGTGACCCGCTATTTGCGGGGTGCCTTGATAGTAGAAACAGACTTTGTGCTGTTGAAGCTAGAGAGGTGAGATGAGTAGGCCTGATTCCCTGTAAGGACTTCTCTGTTGACATTCACCCCTAAGCCCCTTGGTGCTCATATGACCTTATGCTGTTGCAAGTGCCGTAAAACCTCTACTAAAACTAAAACATTATCATTCCCTTTCCAGTCAAAATTGTCTAATCAGACGACCAGCCAATGTCAAAGACTAATATGGCAGTACAGTATCATTAACCCTGTAAAAATATGCGAGGAAGGAAATGGGAAGTTGCAATTGGTAACGGTCTAATACAGGTGTCAATAATTAGAGTAGGTTTGACGGTTTGAATGCGTTCAGGTAAAATATAATTTCCTCAAGGCCACATTCTTACAAGGTCGATTGGAAATGTTGTTTTGAAACAACTTAGTTCTAAAATTGAAAAAAAAAAGCAAGTAAAAATACGCCAAAGAAGTTCAATTGCTATAGGAATTAAAGAATCTGTTTTCTTTCCTTCCTGAAAAAAAAATTGCTATTGAGCTTATATTGAATTTGAACGGCATGCCAATGATAAGTTTTAATAATAAACGTCAGTTATAGTATACCAGAATACTTTCATCATGGTCTTTCTGACTTCCTCACAGGTGTGTGAAGTGTACAGATTACATAAAGAAACCTTCACATTGGCCGTGGATTACCTGGATCGCTATCTTAGTGTGGTCGACAACGTGCCCAAGACCCAGCTGCAATTGTTAGGAATATCTTCGTTATTTATTGCTGCCAAGCTTGAGGTAAGTGCAAGAATGGAATGTTTATTTTAACACGCATACCCACATGCACACAGGCACAGACACACAAACGCACACACACACACAGGGCAGCAGAGTGCAGTATTTTTGTCCCCGCTTACCAGGAAGCACAGTTTGACGGAAGCTAGGGCTCTTCAGTACTGTACATTTATCTCTGCAAAAAATCCTGGAATCATTTTGAGCTTTTCAGGACATTGAGATAAAAGAATGACGATAGCACATGTTCATCAAAGTTAAGGTTGCCATTGTCCCAAAGTGGATGGTTGGAGGCTACTACTAGTCAGTCCTACATCTTTTCTTCCTCTGTTTCTGTCTGTCTGTCTTGAAAGTGCAGTTGTTTTATTTTACACCATAGTTTACCTTAAAGTCTGATTGACAGACAGACAGGCAGGATAGCCTTGGGACCTCAACAGCTTTGGAAGGGCAGCAGTAAAACCATGGTCATGTGCTTTGGTAAATCATCCTCAATAACTTTAAAAATCACCGAAAACAATTGATTCTGGTTGAAGACTACGTACTTTACTGTATTGTCTGCTCCATTCTGATGGATTTGTTGGGTTTTTTGTCTTTTTATTATCTCTCCTTTATCACATTGAAGTCATTTCTCTTTTTTAAATTGATAAAATGAATATTTAGAGAGATTTTCTTTTGGTCAGAACATAATGTTTTATGGTACTGTTGCTTTGTATTTTAAAGCGCTCAGATCCTGTGTACTTTAATCGGGGTTGAGCGCTATTTAAATTCATTTATTTTTATTATTGTAATTTATTGCAAATATTTGTTGTTGTTCTCCTCCTCAGGAAATCTACCCTCCAAAGCTGTCAGAATTTGCGTACGTGACAGACTCTGCCTGCACAGAAGCTGACATCGTTCGTCAAGAAATGATTATTTTAAAAGTAAGTTCTTTTTTTATGTGTCAGACGTTTTTCCCTCAGTGCTTTATTTAAAATGTTCCAACGTTAGTTTGTGGAAGGCATTGTTTAGCAGTTTGTACAAAGCTTATTTTTGCTTTCCTGTTTTATCTCCAAATTTCAATGAAATACTTCATTTTTTCCCCTTGGTGGTCCAGATTTACCTTCGCAGTGCAAATGTGTCTTGATATTCAGATAGGAAAGTCTAATTCTTGGTTTCTTGTAATATCTATTCCTCAAGTCAAATAGTTTATGGTAAACACGCGTTTTTGGAAAAATAATGTTCATTTTGGTTTGGTTCCACTAAGTTGGGTTGTTGAAAAGTTTGATAAAAGATAATTGTCATAGAATGCCAAGTTCATCCTAGGTGTGAACATTAAATCTAAGAAAGGTGAGAACTCCGTAACCCCCTCCAGAGATAAAGAAATTTACGATGAAGATCTCAGATATTTTTTTCATGCCTAACTTTGAATACATGTTCCTCAATATTGTTTTGCAGGCATTAAAGTGGGATCTGTCTCCCATGACCACAAACGCCTGGCTCGGAGTGTACCTGCAGGTGGCCAACATGGACCACATCACAGACCCGGAGCTGGGATTTGTCTTTCCACAGTTTTCTACCCATGCCTTTGTACAAATATCAAGAGTGAGTAACTCATTTTAGTGGAATTTTTAGACAAAACTGAACTTCGATGGCCTTAGGACTGACGGTGTATCAAAAGATAATGGACATTGCTTTTATTTTATTTTTTCAGCTTTGAAGCTTTTCTACCACTTTTTTCACTGTGTAATTGTAGTATTTCTGATTTTTTTTTGGTATCGGGAATTGCATGTATTTCAAATAATGTAGATTTGTTTGTTCACATAAATCTGACGGTTTATTAAAAGTTGCCATTGAGAATCATTTATAAATCTTTTGTCATGGTTGTCCTCAGCTTTGTGATTTAGCTTTGATGGACGTCGGTTCCTTCAAGTTCTACCGGAACGTTATTGCGGCTTCGGCTCTCTACCACCACACCAACGAGAAGCTGGTCATGGAAGTATCCGGTAGGTACATGATGTTGTTGTCATCAATCCAGCAACATCTGGGCCCTCGCCCTTTTATCTAATGCCATGTAATGATAAGTGCAGGTTTGCAGCAGTTGCTGTAATGTTCAGGGAGTAGTGTAGCTAGTGTCATCTAGGGCTGTGCAGGGGAACAGGTTAATGTGATTCTAAAGTGAAAAGTACTAGCCTGGAGTTTATAGTTGAGGACTTTGACATTTATGTTTACTCTAACAACTTTATTATAGTAACTAATTTCTTTATCAGTTGTTTAAAGTCCTACTACAGTCGCATCTGTATTTAAGTCATTATGCCACAGGATTCTTGATCGTGAAATTGCTAGGTTCAAAGCTCCACTTACTCACGTTTTGTCCCAGGCAGAGGTACTTAATACGAATGTTCCCATTTGGCTTGGTCTTACCGGAGATGGACATTAGATTTAGAGGTCCTGCCTCTTAAGTGACTATACAGTATGGTAAGAGACATACAATTAAGCCTTTTTTTCCCCCAACTCTCAGAGGATGAGTAGTCAACTATATTGACATTCAAAAGTTCTGTTAAAATTTACACTGTAGATTGTGATATTAGATAACTTGTGTGTTTGCTTCCCACACGAAAGGATTTGTAAATAGTGAATGCTATTTTTTTGTTTCCTTTTTCAAAAAGGTATAGATTTTGTTTTATTGATTTTTTTTGCCGATTTATTAATTTTTTGTTGTTTTTTCTTGCCCTTTCAAAATCACAATCAAGGCCTCAACTGGGCAGACTTGTATCCTTGTGTGAAGTGGATGAATCCATTTGCGAAGGCAATCCTGGAGGTTGGCCAGTCACCGATCAAGTATTTCCCGCATATCAACGCCGAAGACTGCCACAACATACAGACCCACAATGTGGACATGGTTCTTTTGGTAAGCTGTTTTTGTTTGTTTGTCAAGTACGATGATGTTTCAGTGGATGTCTTGTTTTTTTGGGGGGGGGTTTAAGTTGCTGCTGCTGTTTTTAATTAATTATTCTCTCAAGACTATAACATAACTTAATAGCCATAAAAATAATGCTTGACAGCAGGGAAATTTTTTCAGTATTTACACTTTTCCCTTTTTCATGTTTTGAATCAAAGAAAACACTTTTTTTTTTTAAATGTGACATGAAAATCTGATTGCAATGTGCATGGTGTGTGCCATGTGCGTGTTAGGTGAATATTAAACGCAATACCAGAGTGTGTCAAATTGAAACTCCAAGTCTGGTTTTCGAAATGGTTAAATATTTTGTGATGTCATGTCCAGTCGAGAATATTTTGTTTTGTAAAGCAGTGTACAGTTGGGTTTTTTTTAGATTTGGTCGATACATATTTTTTTTTTTTCTTTGTTTCTTAGGATCGTGCTTTGGCACATCAGGTGACCATGGAAGAGCGTGAGAAACTTTATCCTTCATCGTTAGATCTTTCAGCACAGCTGGTGGGTCTTCTCACCCCACCGAGCAACAAGAAAACTCAGCCTCGAACCCAGACCTCCTCAGGATGCGGTCCCAGCAGTTAGCGTCAGGCTTTCTAGTCACCTATTGAGTTGTTTTTAATGAGTGTTTGCGTGTGTGTGTGTGTTGGAATATGTGCGTGTGTGTGTGTGAAGACATAAAAGAAAATGTGTGTTGGCCTACATCTGGCTACCTACCCATGTTCCTTACCAACCATTAAAAAAAAATGTATTTTTAGTACTGTATTATTTGTGCTTGTTTTTTTCTTTAAGTTTTCTCAGTTGCGAAAGAAAGTGGTCGTTGAACTGGTGGGGGGGGGGGTCTTTTTTTTATGTGTCAGACGATGACACTGTTTGTCCTTGGTTCCCGAAGTTTCCTTGTAAATGGACTTGTGGTTGGTATTTTGGAAAGACCGCTCTGCTTTTTCTGCAACACTGCTGTCGCTGTCTTCGTTATAGAATTCTACCTCCATTACAGTCATGTCACACTACACTGATGTATTAATGAACGATACTCCAAACGCCACTGGCGATGAATTTGTCGTTTGCTGCATCATCTTGACTGAGCTGTAGCTTCTGGATTTTTAAAAAAATTATTTTTTTTTTGGGGGGGGGGGGGGGGTTGCTCTCGTACTGTTGACATATGCAGGAATAATTTGTGCCATATAAATGTTTTCTTGTAGTTTTTCCTGGTAATAACAATCTTGATTATGAGAAAGAAAAACACATTGTTCACCTTAACAGGACTGTTAAAGTTTGTCCATAAAAATGAAATGTATTGAAGAATGAAGTGCTCAAAAAATACAAAAACAAATTCATTGTATACGTCTCTGCCTCTGTCCTTTTGCTCTTGAAATAGATGTCTGATAGGGGGTTTGGCTTTATCATTTTCATTTCACTACTGTACCACTGCATCTTATAGCTCTCTTCTTTTGTTGTCTGTTTTGTGTGGGGTGGGCTGTTGTTTGTTTTGTTTGTTTTGTTTTTTTAAACTTAGTTAATTCAATCACTTGAAAAAAGTAGGGGAACCTCTTTCATTGTATTGTAGATTTTCCACCTAAGGAGAACCAATCATATATCTCTTTGCAGTGCTAAATAGTTAGGCTTATCAGTATGGGCTTGTGTAAATTTGTTGTTAGGTAGAATGAGTCTTACAGCTTCAGATCCACCTATGTGTTTTGGAAGAAAGAACATTTTTTCAGCTGGTATTGTGTAAATACTTTCCTAGATGGCCACCCATTGTCGAAGAGAAACGTGGTGGTCGTCTTGGCCAGTGTAATTATGATATATCAAAATAACGTGAGGGAAAGAGTGAACATCTGGACCGGCAATAGTGTCAAGTGTTGTGTCTGCGAGGTTCATAATTGTCTGCAGGGTGTGCAGTGCTGACGTTGGGAAGCTGGTTTGTTTTCAGTTGTCTGGGATTGCTTCAAGCATTTTGTATATCTCACAATAAATGTAATTGATCAGCCGGCTTTTATATGATGTAGCACAAATCATCAATGTTTTCAATGATTATTATGAGTGCAATCTTATTTTTGTTTCTGGCATAGTTCTGGCCGTTGCAATACTATCTTTGTATTCTTACCTTTTGAATGTCCGTACCGGTACGCTGAAAGTTGTGTGCGATCGCTGCTCACCTATCGTTCTTATAATTATATCTGAAAATGTATTTTTCATTCTTACTGATGTGCAAAGAGAAAATTTGTTTTACAAAAAAAAAATAGAGTTAACACTGTTCATGTAATGTAAATCTCAAGAGGTTTGTGAAAGCTAATATATTTTTTGTTTGTATGTGGACTGTCTTGCTCCTGTAGCCTGCTCATGTTTTGTCTTGCAAAAATGTCACATATTGTATATTCAGTTTGCAGCAGATGTTTGGGGTTTTTCAAAACTGGAGCAGGTGTCCTACATGAGTGTGAAGAGAAAAAGTTTCTGAATGTTATTTATGTTTTTCAGTAACACAATGGTAATATTGATTCGATAATTTTGCCAAATATGTTTCTGTAGAAGCTATCTGAAGGATTGCCTTTCCGTGGTTTGAACCAGTCTCGAATACATTTCTGAAGCACAATGGCACTTTTATTTAAATAGGATGGGGCATGCTTGCACCTTTCTCTATTGGTACTACGTTTGACACTTGAAGCAACAAATGTCTTGTCCTGGCAATGAAAGAAACGAATGTTTGAAATGTTTCCTGTATCAACGCAGCAATTCCATGACATCCTATATGAGCCTGATGTTTTGATTCATCATATCCGATGTACAGAGGTTTCTAGTGTAAAAATTAAGTGTCCAAGTGGTTTTTATTCTGGTCTAATTTAATTTTAAGAGAAATATTCAATAGTCTGAAAGGAATAGCATCCAGCTGTTTTGTTATAGTATTAAGGAGCTTTGTAGTTCCATTTTAAAATGTATGATGGCTGTAGTATTCTCAAAACTTGAAGCGCATATGATCAGACTTTTTGGAAATATTATGTTTTTTTCTGTTAAGAAAAGTCTTGTTACTGTAGAAATCTCAATTAGAGAGGAGAGGTACGTAATATCCATTTTTAAATTTGATCTTAATTTACAGGGCGATTTTTTTTTAAAAAGAAAAGAATTATAGTTACTGCTTCTCCAGCACACAGTAAGATTGAGACTGTGCCAAAAGTAGATAGTTGTTTATATTTGTACTCATTAATCATGGTTTACTTTCTTTGTTCTGGACACATTCTCATTACTTTCATCGGTTGTTGGCTTTTTTCTTCGTATTTAGAATAGAACATCAGCAATTACCAGATTACCACCTCTAAATGTTGTGCACATGATTTTCAGGCGTAGGTATGGTGACTTCATTTTCTCCTCCCCCTACCACCACCTATAGAATTTAGATAATTAAACGAACTTTGTACACTACTATTTAAAGTGGGCATATATCAGCGATGTGTCCAAATGCATTCCCTGAAAGTAACCAATATCAGCGATACGTCAGAGAAAGGGTTTACTGACATGTATGATGTATGTCTAAATTTTAATGTACATCCTCTTTGTTGACTTTCAAGGTCTTCTCGCAGTTCCAACTTTGATAGTGCTTCTCTTTTGTTCCTATTACATTAACTGCCATTTTTCTACCTTGAACTGCCATTCCTCTTATTGGAGGCTGAATGCTAGGTGAATCTTTCATTTTGTGTCCACTTGTCATTATGTGAATATGACGCTATGCTACTACAAGTGTTGATAAATATATTTTTTACAAATTGCAAAGCCTGGAAATATTTAGGGGAAACCTGTTTAACCCGGTAATAACTTTCACACTCATCTTTTTCTGCTGGTATTAGATGTATAGGATCCTTTATTTTAAATGTTTCAAATTTTTGCCACTTGTTACTCAATGAATTGAAGACAGCTTTTTTTTAATGTAGTCTATTTTTCATTTCATCAAAATCACAGCCATAACAAAGGGTATATAAAACTACCTGTGCACTAACTAGCTGTATGAAAAAAATTATCTTTATGTATGTTGGGGTTTTTTTGGTTTCGAAATGTTACTCATGGTTCAGTGTCCTGTCAGAACACGTGGAGAACTCCCGGCTGTTCAAGGCTCTTGCCACTGCCAATTGTCAACTCTTGCATTTACAGTTTGTGTTCAGTTCCCTCTTCTTTTTTTTCTTTGCAAACATGTGTTCGCCTCTGGCTGTTGCAAAATACAGCAGTCAAAATTGTCTAAGATCGTCTCCTATTGTCAAAGAGAAAAGTGATTGTCTCTCTTCAACAGATTCATGTCTTGTCTTGGATAGTGTCATTATTATGCAGAAAAAATGTGTTTGGGG
>NW_004797279.1:715170-725575 GCF_000002075.1 Aplysia californica | reverse complement strand
GGATATTAAGCTAAATGTACTTTTCCTATTTCACAAACATGTAGAAGTGCTGTTGGTCAGTAGACTTTTCCTTTCATGCTAAGGCTCGGAGTTTGAATTTTTCTTGACTTGGTCCCCCCTGCAACTTTTTTCTGTCTCAGCCCGGTGCCCTTACAGGGGAAATGAGTGCTCTTTGTCTTTAATATGATTTGAAGCGTCTTTGCGACATCACTGTAATGAAATTTTGATGATTTTTTTTAGTGTTCCTAGAAATGAAGAGACCTATATATGTTCATTGACTTGAACTTATGTTGTTTCAGACACCCTCAGTGTGGGTGCTTGAAGGGCACCACTGGTCGATCCTACTTCTTTACTTTGGACTGTATGTTTCTGTCTTCTCATCTTGCTTTACCCCAGCACTATATGACTGTTATTGTGTCAAGGTGCTTCTCTTTGTCTCCAACAACACCATGAGAGTATCAGTTCTGCTGTTGAAAAAAACTTTATTGTGAGAAATTCTGCCTTTGTTCTTTATTGTGAGCCCCAACTCCCTTACAGCTTTAGTTGAGATGAGACAGGACTTGGTTTGTTTGTACGGTATAGTGCAGCGCTGGAGCACTCTTAATTTGTGTGTGAATGAAATTTTTTATTGCGTGGAATAAAATAACTGTGCATGTAGTGTGTGTGTTTGTGTGCGAGATGCAAACCTCTAACTACTAGTTTGTAATAATTTAATTTATATGTCCGGATTCCAGACTGTGCCATGTACATTTGTATAGAAGGAGCATCCTGTCTTGACATCTCTGAAGGGGGTGAGATAGACCATCTGTTAGACTGGTTTGTTGGTGGGGGGGGTAAAACTTGCGTAAAAACTGTATTATTGTGCTTTTGAAATGTTTTTTGGGAATTTATTTACCTTGATTTGAATATTGATATTGAAGAGTTTCTGTGTACAGAGAACCTTTATGAGCGCCGGTGGGTTGAAATGGCATTTGCTTTCTCTGATTATGATGAACATTTGCCGGCACTGTGCAAAGATGGCCACTTATTATTGTATAAAATGTCATGTAGTTCTACCTTGTTTTCACAATTTAAAACCCTTCCTGACTGAAAACTACATTTTGATGGTTGGATGGAAGATTCTCAACAAATGCCAAATTTCAAAATGGTGTTTGTTGGAGTCTTGTATTCGACCATGGATTTTTCCCAATGCGATACAGGGAGGAGGGATTTCACTTTTCAGTTTTTTCTGCAAATATGGTAATTTAAGCATTAATTAACTCATATTGTATTTTTTTTCATGTACAAACATTAGATCAAAATGGTCGTCAGTATTTTGTACGTCTTTGCTGGCGCGCACACCAAATATTGTGCCCGCCATTTAAAAGTGCGAGTGTCAGCGCGTCTGTGAGTCTGTCTTTGCTAGTTTGTCTGTTTGATCAGATTGTGCATCTACCTGTTAGAAGTAAGTAGAAGTGGGTGGTTGACGGGTGCTCTGGTGTGGTTTGCTCCTTCTTTCCTACCGTACATCTATCGTCCTGATCTCTCCTCCTTCTTTTTTGTGTTTGCTACTCTCTTGTAACACCTCTAATCTTCAGCACTTATTTGACCTTGTTGTGTTGCAAATGCCGTAAAACTCTTACTAAAACTAAGAAGTAAGTGGACGTCTGAAGTTATTTTTAGTAATTGAGAAAGATGTTATTAACTGCCAACACCAGCTTGTGTTTGTGGGAATTTTTTTTTTCTCCACCATATATACCACACTATTTACCGCGTCGTGTTCCTTGTTTTTGAACTGCTGCATTTGTCCGTGATTAGTTGACTGTTCATCGTGCTTGAATCGATGGTTGTGCCCTGCCACTCACTCTTTCTTCATGCTTGCGTAAAAACTGTAGATGAGCGCTGCAAGCTTTTTGTACCCGCATCATTGTGCCTATCTGTGGCTACGTCAATGTGCCTTACCTTGTTGAATTATTTCCTCCTCCCATGTTGAGCTTCTGCCTCTATTGTGTTCAACTGCTAGCGTCTTCCACCACAAGACTCTGTTGCTGCTCATATAAACGAGCAAAATTTTGTATTGTTTTTCTGCAAACGTTGCACCATTAATTTTTTTAATGTAGCGTGCCATTCAGGGTTGAATATTGGTATTATAGTCTTTGTTAGGACTAACGTGGTGTGCATATATTTTCCATAAATTTTCTAATGAAATGACCATGAGTAATACTTTTACTTTTTTTTTTTTTTAACTTTTATTTCTTGAAAGAAAGGCAATCGTGCCACTTTGGGCTATTTAATAAAGGCATTTGTGTGACAGCAAGAAAATGGTATGAGGAATGTTAAGGTATGTTTTTTTCCCTCCCAATTGTACTGTATTTATTTTTCGCAATTTTATGTTTTCATTATGAAGTAACTCCTGTACCGAACCAATGTACATACATATGACATACCTTTAATTATATAAAAACTGAGTCAATGAGCTCACTTACCACTATGAGTAATCAATAATACTAATTGATAAATTATATCTGCATTTTGTAAAATAAGACAAACAAGATATGGATTCTAACCTGATCTCTTGGCTGACACTGTTAGTATAAGTGTGTCTGAATGCTGCTTAAATAAATAGTGCACATGGGCTGGCAAGAAATTGTGGGGGTTAATGTTTTGCTATGAGCTTCCTTTATTGCTGTCTTTTTTTTCAACTTTGCTTGCTTCTTTTTTTTAAGTTGCTCAAATTGAAGGCAAACAGTCTGTTGGAAACTTGTTCATGTTATTTATTGCTCCGCTTATTTTTCAACCTAGCTATTTAATTTAAAACAAAACCTATGAATGATGCTAACCTTTGTGATTTCTCGTCTGCACTGACTATTTATTAAAAGACCTCAGGTTTTATCCATTTCATTTTCTTTGCTGTGCTAGCTCCAGAAGTACCTAGCTTCTCTTTCTCCTTGGAAGTCAGAGGTCATCACATCTGGGTGGAGAACTGTAATTTTAATTACATGAGAAATCTGATCCCCCACCTATTTAACCTATTTTAATTTTTTTAAACACCAAACTGAGAAGAAATTAAGGATCGGGCATTGAACATATAGTTTGATTATAAATGAAATTTGCTTAAATAGGTTTGATAGATTTTTGTTGCAGCGTTTATTTTGAACTGTTTCTGTTGCGAGTGCCGTAAAACTCTACTATAATTGATTATAAATGAATTTGCTACGGTTTGATAGATTTTTGTTGCTGCTTCAATGTGACACCTATTTGTGTTGCGAGTGCCGTAAAAACTAAACTGAAAAGATTTTTTTGCTGCGAAGTTAATGGAAATAATGCTGTGTGCCGGCTGAGCTAACACAACATGCACTGAGAGCCACCCACGGCTTGTCACAGGAAAAATCCCTCTCATTAAAAGCTTTTGTTTGTTATCATGCTGCTTCCTTGTGCTGCTCATTGCGTTGCTACTGGCTTTGTCGTAAACTGAATCAAATAATAGTGCTGTAAAACACCTTCTCAAACAAACAAGTTGCAGGCTTACAACTCCCTTTTATTTTCCCTCTGATGACGTACTCGGAGCTTGTGTACTTTAATCGGGGTTGAGCATTGAGCGCTATATTAATGCCATATACTATTGTTTCTGTCTGTCTGTCTCACACTATTTTTTTTTCAGCCCTAAATGACTATCGTTGTGTCAATATGCTTCGTTTTCAAACAAAACCAATAAAGCAAGCTTACAGTGTTGTTTCACCAGCACCCTATAATTTAGTGCGGCTAGTGTATAGTGTGTATTGTAGTGTAGTGCTGTGGTGAACATGTTGCGGCGTAGATCAACTTATATTGTATTCCACAAAGTACCTTTTTTTTCTTAAAAGAATCATTATTTTCTCTCAACAAGTTAGCTTTAGGAAGCTTTCCCTTCGTCACCTTTGTAAACAGGTAGAAAGGTGTGTGTGCTTCTATTTATTCTACTTATTGTCATTTAATTGTTTTTTTTCAATTATAGCACACACACACACACACACACACACACACACACACACACACACACACACACACACACACACACACCCTAAATAGTCCCATGCACATTATTGTTAGCAAAGAACATGTTGCAAGGTTCGTAAGGAAAATAAGAAGAGAGTACATTCTTAGACATATAAATGGGCAGTGCTTCTTTTGGGTCGTGGTATAAGCAAAGGGTTTTTGTGGTGTGTGTTTTGTTTAAAGTTGGTTGTGGTTTGCAAGAAAGTTTTGATGACGAGGAGTGCGTTAACTTGCGAGTGTGAAAGTAATTCTGATTGATATGATGGGAGATGTAAATGTACAACTGGTTATGAGAGTGGGTTGTTTTTCTCTTCCCCTCCCCCCTCTAGAGGGTGTATTTTAACACTTGTATATTTCTTGTTTAATTTAAAAAACTTTGACTTTAGTGTGCTGCTGGTCCTTCCAGCTAACTTAAAATTCAAACCTTTCGTACCTCATGTATTGATATGTGAATTGCACGGCTTGAAAAGTTGCCAAAAATACTGGAAGGTTGTTGTGATTATGTGCTGTCCTCTCCTTTCAAATCTCCAGCGTCATTCCACATGGGCCTAATTCAGTTTTGGAAGTTTTGAGAAAATGTCAGGAAAAAGGGAGATTCTGGTTTGCGTAGAAATTTTTGTCAAGCGTCTCTGTCTTTCTCCTGGGATGTGTTCCTCTCAGCCCGGACATCAGGGCATTAAAACTTTTTTTAAAAGAAAAGAAAATGCCCAAAATCAGAACCATGACTGAAGCGCTAATCATTTTTCATTAGAAAAGCAAGGAAGTAAATAACAGAAATTGATTTAGGCAAATAGGGAGTGATGCTGAGAATATTGTCATGTTCCCTTCCGATGCTTACTTTGAGTATTCCTATATTATTATTTTGACGAAGCATTTCGTTCTATTTCTTGTAGTTAGGAGACATGTTGAGATAACCAGTCACAAACCTTGTTAGTCCGAAACTGGGTCAGGTTTTGTTAATGTCTGAAAAGAACTCCAAGAAGCCCTCATGCATCATGAGAAAAATAACAGTTGTCTTGATGTGGTGCAATTTATATGACCTATTTGTGTTGCAAGTACTGTAAAATTCTTACCAGAACTATTTTTTTTTTAAAACCTGTTTTTCTTGAAAGTGGATGTTACGAACTTGCACAGCATGGGACTGTGTTTGTTCTGAGTTGTGTATGTTCCAACTTCTCTTGACTCATCGCCTAAAATGTTCTTCATTTTTAGACACTTTGATGCCTACATTTTGTATAAGATTCTTTTTTTTTTTCTTCCCATTTTGTGACTATTGTTTTCACTTCAGATCTGGACAATCCTGTTTCATTTGACTTCATTATATCGCTTTAATTTTGACGCTCTTAAAACATTTGTCATCCGTTTTCATGGAAATGTCAGGCAAGCAATAAGTCAAGAGTTGTTTGTCTTATTGTCTTAGTTTGACCGGGGGAGAAAACTTGCACTTGAACAATGAGGAGGTTAGAAAAGGTTTTTCAAAAAAGATGCTTTATTTTGAGGGAGTGGGGGTAAAAAAAAGTCTTGTCTCTCACTCAAATAGTTGATTTTTTAAAATGAATATTGCACCAGTATCAGAATTTTTGTGTCAATCTTCATGTCTGTTATGGGCTTTGTTGGTTTTTGTTCATTGAGACATGATGGCTTCAGCAAGCTTGGGCAAAGTTTTCACTCATAACGAATCATTTGACCTGACTTCACAACAAATTTTTTTTTTTTCAATGAGAGATTTGTTTGGGTTTTTTTGGTTTTTTTAAAATTGATGTATTTATTATAAAGCTGGATAAAGGTCATCAGCTCTATTTGATATAATATGTATAGTCTAACTGCTACTGCTATCTTTAGTTGAGTGACAGACTGGTAAAGCACATTTCATGGTGTGATCTGTCACGGTTAGTTTGTTGTTCAGTTGGTTGTTGCACACCATAAAAAAAATATGTCCCTTCGTTGTGGCAAGAAAAGTTAGTTGTTTTGTTTTTGTTGCCCTTTTTTCCTCCTCTCCTTCCCTCCCCCCCCCCCCCCCCCTCTTTTTTTTTTTTTTTAGAACAGGGTCAGAGTTCTAGTTTTCTTGGTTCCAGCAATGTCTTTCACATCTTCACTATATTTCACATTCTTTGTCTTTATATTTATAATGAAGGTCTTATGATAGTATTCTTGTGATTTTACTATGTTAGGATGTACTTTAGTGTATCTTACGTGTATCGATCATCTCAATCATTGATATAAAGAATTTGGTATGATGATGTCATCTTTCTTACTTAAAATAGTTAACTGGAACATCCAGCAGTGACATTTCTTGCTTTTTTTTTCTTTGGAGGTGTTGTATTTTGTATGCTTAATGAATTGATGTGTGGTTTGCCTGTGTCAAAAGTGAATGATTCATTTATGGGAATGTTGAATTAATTTTATTTTTAGCTGTGTACGAACGATGAGATTTTTTGGCCCGTGCACGTTGTTTTGTGTTTGTTTTTCTGCATCGAGTGTTTGTGTTCATTCCAGTCACTATGAAATAAATTATGCTATTTATTTCCAATAAATGACTTGATCATTTATGCTTTTTTTTGTGTGTGTGTGTGGTTGGTGAGTGCAGTGATGCGATTTGTTCTTTCCTTCCTCCGTATCTCTCCAGATAAACATATTGAATGTGGGTGGTTGGCGGGTGCTCTGATGTGGTTTGCTCCTTCTTTCCTAACCAAACATCTATCGTCCTTATCTCCCATTCTTCTTTTATGTTTGTTACTCTCTTGTACTTGTAGCACCTCTAATCTTCTGGCGCTCATATGACCTTCTGCAGTTGCAAGCGCTATAAAACCTCTACTATAACTGAAACATCCTGAATGTTCAGCACTTAAACGGCCTATCTCATCTGTATTGCAAGTGCAGCTCTCAAAAACAAAAAAGCTAAAAACGTAATGCCTACTTTATCTTTTGCGAAGTGGATGCTTGGCAGGTGCTGTAGCGTTTTAGCTTTAGTAAGAGTTTTACGGCACTTGCAACACAATAAGGTCATATTAGTGCCAAAGAATAGATTATGTGTTAATAGAGAGCAACATGCACAAAAAAGGAGGGGAGACAAGGACGACAGATGTTTGATAGGATAGGAAAGAAGGAGCAAACCACACCACACTACCCGAGGCAGTGAAATTAAAAGAATCCCCTAATGAAAACCGTTGCGTCCCACCTAGATAAAGCTGTCATTGAGGACGCACCAGTGAGGAGCGGCACTGGCGTTTCTCGCGGAATCCAAACTACTCTCTCTCTCTCTCTCTCTCTCTCTCTCTCTCTCTCTCTCTCTCTCTCTCTCTCTCTCTCTCTCTGTTTCTCCCCCCCCCCCCCCCTCTCTCTCTCATAATTTGTCCTGCGTGATCTAGTTATTTTTTATAGACTAGGGTTCTGGGCCAAATATGAGGTAAAAATGTCTCTCACTCTCACGCCTTTAGCATTATTAGTGGTTCTACCAGCACGCTCCCACGTCACATCCGATCACGGGAATGGCACTTTTCATACTAGTAAAATTTTGGACAACGCCTTCCCTGTGTATGAAAATTGATACACTTGAAGCTAAACGGCCTGGTGTAAAAGCGTTCTCTATGTGGGGTCAAGCAGGCCCTTTCCAAAGAGGCTGTTAAAAGTACGGCCTCGATTGGCTTTCTCTGTGTGGTCGCTCTTTACTTATTCTCTTGTAACGCCTCTAATCCTCGGCACTTATATGACCTCATTGTGTTGCAAGTGCCGTAAAATACTTACTTAAAAAACATAATAACTTTTGCGGGTGGTTGGAGGCGCTGACTTTTGTGAGTGGTTGGAGAGCGCCACTGGTAGATCCTATTTCTTTACTCTCTCTCTCTCTCTCTCTCTCTCTCTCTCTCTCTCTCTCTCTCTCTCTCTCTCTCTCTCTCTCTCTCTCTCTCTCTCTCTCTCTTTGTTGTTTCTGTCTTTCTCTCAGTCTTACTTTTCCCCAGCACTAAATGACTATTATTGTGTCGATGTGTTTCTCTGTACTCAAACAAAGTGTTGCCTTTTTTTACTTTCCTTATTATCTATGTCTGCTTTCCGCCCTCACTTATTCCCATCATCAGCGCTAGATGACCAGGGGGAGGGGGGGGGTTGCTTCTGCAGTGTAGTAACAGTCTCGCACTTTGCCGGATGGCGGGTGGTCTGGTGTGGTTTAGCTTCTTCTTTCCTATCAAACATCTATCGCCCTTATCTCTTATCTCCTCTCCTTTTTTTGTGTTTGTTACTCTCTTGTTACCTCTCTAATCTTCGGCACTTATGATAGGCCTATATGACCTTATTGTGTTGCAAGTGCCGTAAAGCACGTATTAAAACTTTTGTTAAAATTCCCAAGTATGGAAGATTTTTGTGGGTGCTCTGGTATGGTTTGCTCCTTCTTTACCTTTCCAATCAAACGCCTATGTTTCTTATCTCTCCTTTTTAATGTATGTTACTCTCATTCTGTTCTTCGGCACCTATATAATTATTCTGCTTCAAGTGCCCTAAAACTATTACCAAAACTAAATAAATTATATCCTAGATTGTATCCCTCAGTCTCAGTCTCAGCCCGGGAAGGCTCTGACAGACGATAAATAATGGGTGGTTGGTGGGTGCTTTGGTGTGGTTCGCTCCCTCTTTCCTATCTCAAATATGTATCTTCCTTTATCTCTCCTACTATATTTGTTTGTTTGTTACGCTATTGTAACTCCTTGCATCTTCAGCACTTATGTGACTTTATTTGTGTTGCAAGTGCCGTAAAACTCTTACTAACACCAAGAGTCTCCATTGCAGGCTGTCCCCGTAGAATTATGCAAATTTAGATGGCCAAATTATGCCAAAAAAAGCAAAATAATGCAAAAAATTATGCAAGTTACCGTAACACCATTCGCGACATGATTTGCACTTTTTCAGCAAAATTTTTCATGATTTTCATGTTTTATGTACAGAAAAATTGAAAACAGAACATATCAGTATCAGTAATTTGCTGTGTATTTGGAAAGAAAACAATACTCATCAGTCAGAAAAAAAACAACCAAAAAATATAATCTCTGTAACTTTCAGCTGTTGATCTAGATCTAGAATCTAGATCTCTATAGAGGCAAGAAAAATGTTTACAAAAATTTAAAAAATATCTGGACCTCTGATGCTGGCACATTACTAAAACCAGGGACACCTGTCAAACATGAAACATCAGCAGACATGAGAACAAAAACTTTAGATGGATTGAAAAATTGAACATGACCAAGATCTTCTAACAAGGGAAATAACCCACTTGTCACTTAAATGAGACTTATTACGGTGATTACTTCCCTTTAGTCACACTGCGAGGCATTAATTGTTTTGTGAAAAAAATGGGGGGAAAACGCGGGGAATCCAAAATTATGCAAATGTTGCAAAATTACGCGAAAAAACGGCGGCTGCGGCCGCACAATCCTACAGGGACATAATAAGAGAGTCCTGTGTCCACTCCACTCCTCTCTTTGAGCCAATTAAAAAAGTGTCCTCAAAATTCTGTGACGCCCTCTTCGCATATGCGCACCCTTTGCGGACAGAGTTAGTCAGTTAGCCTACTTGTGTTTAAAAATACCAAAGCGAAACTAACAAGTTTGTGAATAAATAAGAATTCAAATTTCGGAAGAACACTTTTTTAAAATGGTTACACTGACAAAAAAACATCTTCCGGAGAAAGGAGCGACTTTTTCTTCATTTAATTTGACTTAAGAATGAGAGGCGAGAGGCCATTAAAATAATTTAAACAATTTAAAAAAAAACACCTAAAACTCCGCACTGAACGAACCCGAACAGCTGATGAACAGCAGTCGATCTACGCACGCAAGGAGGTGTTATTCCTATTCTGCTTCTGGAGAAAGGAAAGAGAGCGTCAAAACAGACTGCAGCACCATGTGAAGCAAAGAGCGGACACTTTTTTGGCTGAGTGGACCATCTTGTTATGTATTATCTTTGCTAAAACTAAAGACGATCGTTTGGCCGTCACACATAAGACCCGAGTTCAATATCTGGAAGTGGATTTTTAAATTTTTTTAAAAATTGGGTACCTTGATCTTTGGTCTTTCTGCTGGGCTCTGTATCTCTCTTAGCTAGGGTTGGCCCTGACAGGCAGTGTCGGAAGCTCGCTTCCAAAAAGAACAAAGTTGTGTCGATGGGGGTTAATAAAAGACCTACGGTATATAAAAAATATACCAGAGTACCTGGAGGTGTCATCTCTGACTTAGAGGCTGACGTGTTGTGATCCCCCATCCTTCACGGTCGCCAGCTGCCGTTGCACATTCTGGTACTGACCCAGGGTCAGTCTATGCTTTTACGTTGTCCTTCCATATTTAAAAAAATACGTGTACATTGTTGATTTTTTTTGTGTGGGTTTTTTGTTTTGTTTGGGGGG
>NW_004797279.1:708378-711649 GCF_000002075.1 Aplysia californica | reverse complement strand
TATATATAAAATAACATATATATTAACAGACTGTTAATCTCTTTAAAAAGGCCAAGCTTCTTACATAAGCTTAGATCTGCAAAATAACATGAAAGCGACGGAATCTACAATAATTTTTGTTGAGTTCGTTTTTTTGTTTGTTTTTCGTTGTTGTATATTTAAAATGTGTAAACCTACCATAAAATATAAAAATAGATCATATTATTATTATCATTCTATCTTGAATCGAAACTATTGCCTTCTAGTAGTCCTACATCATCAATCTACACATATAAGTTGATATACTCTGAGGTTCTAAATCTCTACCCATTCATGACACACGAAAGTTATGCAGTAAAATGTTTGCAAGCTCCGTCACGCTCTCCCAAGTTTTTGCGGTTCAACAGGTCTACGTACGCTCGTACATGCGGGGTAGCACGGTGGAAATCGAGTGAAACGTAGATTCTACATTATGTACAATGCGTACCCCGCTCTGCTACACAGCACTGTGTCCGCCACTTGTTCAAATGTGTCAAGCCCAATGGGTTGGTTTCTTTCTTTTTTTGTTAGCAGTTTTTTAATCGATGGTATCAGTTGCATTTGCTCAAGAAACATTTAGTTGAAACTCAATTTTCAAATTTTTGAAAAAAAAAAAGAAAAAAAAGTTTTTTAAAAAATGCACATATAAAGTAAAATAAAGTTAACAGGATACAACTTTTTTTTCTCTCTCTTCAGAAAAGACATTCTTTTCTGGGCCTAGTATGGTTTAACTGCTTCCCGACGGAAATAAGCATTCGATCGACAGATAAATGTGTTGATGAAATATTCTTCAGCATTTTTTGTTATCCGTACCGGTACTTCTCGTTCTCATTTCATTTACGAGTGGCATATCAGGGGCCAGTGAAGCTTTGGATAGCAGAGGTAGATACCAAAAATGCAATAGTGGCCTACAGGTTAACGTGTTCACCTGTCATTCAAAGGTTCCGGGTTCGAACCCGGGTAGCGACGGAAAAAATTTCTTCTCTAAAATTGTCACCTTTCACCTCCTTTCGTGCTCTCCAACAATGCTCTGTCATCTCCTTTCGTTTACAATTTCTGCCCCACCCCCTCAACTCCTTTGCCCCTTCCTCTGGGCTCCCAACTCTTTCTGCAACCTTTCTACTGCTACTCCTTGGCTCCTTCTTACTGCTGTCTTTCAGCCACATCCCTGGTCTTCTCGTAGGAAGGATCTACACCTAGCCTTCTTGGACAAGGGCGAAAAATCTCGGAGGTCCCGTGTGCAAGTTGTGCACATTAAAGATCCCTTGGTGGTCTAAAATCGATAAGAGTAGGCTTCGGCCGCCACCCAGCCAAAATTCACAAACTATAAAATTTCTTACCAACTGGAAATGTTTGGCAAGTCCCGCGCGCTCATATGACCTTATATGCGAGCGCCTTAAAACACTTACCCCCCCCCCCCCCCCCCAAAAAAAAAAAAAAAAAAAAAAAAAACCCACAAAATTGAAAAGGGGAAAAAATATGCTATGAAATTTTTTTTTGCATGGGTACTAATTTAGATGTGCGAGATGATGTTTGGGGATATTACAAATACGCAATAAATATTTTACATATAATGTATTATTGCACACTGAAAAGAGGCAAAACTAGTCTTGTAAGGTGAACAGTGAGGCATGTCATCTTCAAGCTGCTGTTGTTTGGGTGAATCGTTTATGTTGCTTTAGCTAGTGTCCTTTTCTACTTTTTTCATGTGATGAGGCCCAGTATTTTGCCTTTAACGTGATCGCATCTGCACCTAATCAAGCAATAACTCTATATAAAAGCAATAAATTGGTAGTTTTCATATCTTTAGGGATTTTTTTTTTCTGAAACGATTGAGAGCAAAATGGTGGGAACTAAATTGTGTTTATCATTGCATTATCAAGATAGAAAAAAAGCAACGTTTGGTACCATCATGCCTTTCAGAATTTTCTCGTTTAGTAAGTAAGAGACATAAAATATAGTAGCCTAAATGGGGGGAAAAGGTCGTCTCACGGCTCTCTTCTCAGATAGTCCTTGTTTGTTTTTAATTTGTTTTTTATAGTTGTCCTTCTGTTTCTTTTAAAGTGGGTGGTTGACGGGTCCTCTGGTGTGATATGCTCCTTCTTTCCTATTAAACAACTGTCGTCTTTATCTCTCCTCCTTCTTTTTATGTTTGTTACTCTCTTTTAACACCTCTAATCTTCGGGACTTATATGACCTTATACTTATTGTGTTGCAAGTGCCGTAAAACGCTTACTAAAACAAAACTTCTTTTTGTAAAAGTTTGTTGGAGAGGAGGGGGAATAGATCAACGATTTCACCCCGGGGGGTGAGACACTTCTCATAAATTCTTTAATAGAACCAATGAAAAGATGTAGCCCAAACATAGCTTTCATGTCCATGAGATTATGTTTGTTTATCTTTTACATTGATTTAGATATACCGCCTCTGCCTTCCTTCCTTTTCCCTTTTCTCTCCTCTTTACCTTTCCCTTAGGATCACGTGACTACTTTAGAAACAATCACTTACTTGTGCATTGTAAAGCATTAAATATTCAGGTATTGAACAAACATGGAGTTCTTATTATGTTAGGTATACCCTCAAGTATAATCTCTAATCTTGGGCACTTATATAATCTATTTACGTTGCAAGTACCGTAAAACTTCCTAAAACTAAAAAAAAGGAGAAAGTGCGGGCTTCATTCTTGCATAAATATTACCATAGCAAGTCAGCAAGTGTCTACTACTGGACAAACGGCCACTTGTAACGTTTGAGGACAATGCTAAAATGTAAAGCCACGCTCATAATTTCATGTGTCAACCCCCCCCCTGCGGGGTAGCACGGTGGAAATCGAGTGAAACGTAGATTCTACATTATGTACAATGCGTACCCCCCCCCCCCCCCGACTGTTTCCCATTTTTAACTAACTGCACCTCTACTCTATGTACCCTTTTTCTTGCTTTTTCAACATTTAGATTTTTAAATTTCGACGATATAATATTTCTTAAGCATACGCAACCAATTCCGCAAGTTGAGAAACTGTAATAAAAAGAAACGTCAAAATGTAAGAATTTTGGGATAAGTACATAATTATTATTACCTGTTGGCTGACGAAATGTGTGTACGTTCATGTGTAATGTGCAGTGTGTTTACACACCCTCACCCTAGGCGTACGAAGACCCTTCATAGACAGAAGAAGAGATTGAGAGACAGAAGTAAACAGACGAGTGACAGAAGAAGAGAGAGACAGACTGTGTGTGTGTGAGGGGGGGGG
>NW_004797279.1:704873-706585 GCF_000002075.1 Aplysia californica | reverse complement strand
GAAGAAGAAGAAGAAGAAGAAGAAGAAGAAGAAGAAGAAGAAGAAGAAGAAGATGATGATGATGAAGGAGAAGAAGACGAACAATAACAACAACAGCAGCAACAACAACAACAACAACAACAACAACAACAACAACAACAACACAAGAACAAGAAGAAGGACAAGAAGAAGAAGAACAAGAACAAGAAAAGCTCCCTTTACTCAGATAGACAAAAATAATTATTTTCAAAACAGCCTTATGATATTCGATCACAGAGGCTGAAGTGTACTCTCGGGATTTAAAGATGATAGGAACAGTTTGCGCAAGCTTACGACTGGGTGACCTGGTGACTTTCCTTCTGGTGACCTTATCCTACATCACTTCCTGTACCATTTCGTTGCTGCTCCCTCTCTTACCTCTCTTTCTCTCCTCCTCTCTTTATTCCCTGTCTGTCTGTCTGTCTGTCTGTCTGTCTGTCTGTCTGTCTGTCTGTCTGTCTGTCTGTCTGTCTGTCTGTCTCTCTCTCACATCTTTTTTTTTTACCTCTTTCTTTCTTTCCTTATGCATATAGATCTATATGACACTATTTTGAAGAAGAGATTAAAAAACAAAAAACAAAAAAACAAAACAAAACGAAACAATCCCACCCCTCAAAAAAAAAGAAGTAAATCCCAACCTGTACCTAAGTGCCTTACATCGGGGCTTTTCATCCCTTTGCTATGATTCGTGACTCTCTAAAAGAGCAGGACACTTATGTCTTTGAATGTCACCAGGTAAGTAGTTGAAAATACATTGCAACAAAGTTATTATCCATTTTGTACCGATGAAACACATGTGCATCCCCCCTTCCCACCATTTGCCCCCCCCCCCCCCCCTCTCTCTCTCTCTCTCTCTCTCTCTCTCTCTCTCTCTCCCTCCTTCACATCCTCCCTCGCTCCTTCCCATCCTCCCTCCCTCCCACTCTCCCTCCCTCCCACTCTCCCTCCATGTTTACCTCCAGTGTCGCCGTGACGACCGCCTCCACCAATCACGGACTCCGTCTCTTGTACCGACCTCCTGGCCGCGACCCCAAGGTCCACGCCAAACCTGGGCACTTCCTGTCTCTCCCCGCCAAACCTGGGCACTCCCTGACTCTCCATGTGTTGAGCAAAAAGACTTTTCTTTCTCCCTCTGCTCGGACCAGCGGCTGTGTTGTCCCCGCTCTCCGCCCGGCCCTGGGGGGTCAAGGTCAAACTGGTGGGTCAGAATCACAATCATAGTACCAATAATATTGTCTCTCTACAATCATTGTATTGTCTCTCTACAATCATTGTATTGTCTCTCTACAATAATATTGTCTCTCTACAATAATATTGTCTCTCTACAAGCATTGTATTGTCTCTCTACAATCATTGTATTGTCTCTCTACAATCATTGTATTGTCTCTCTACAATCATTGTTTTGTCTCTCTACAACCATTGTATTGTCTCTCTACAATCATTGTATTGTCTCTCTACAAGCATTGTATTGTCTCTCTACAATCATTGTATTTTCTCTCTACAATCATTGTATTGTCACTCTACAATAATATTGTCTCTCTACAATCATTGTATTGTCTCTCTACAATCATTGTATTGTCTCTCTACAATAATATTGTCTCTGTACAATCATTGTATTGTCTCTGTACAATCATTGTATTGTCTCTGTACAATCATTGTATTGTCTCTCTACAATCATTGTATTGTCTCTCTAC
>NW_004797279.1:703172-704773 GCF_000002075.1 Aplysia californica | reverse complement strand
AGCGAAATATATACCTTATTACGAGAGACGTATAATATTTAGGTGAGCAGGCGGACGAAAGAAGAGATGGATGGATGATATCATACATTTTTGGATTGATGGGCAGATGTGTGGGTAGATGGATGGATGGATGGGTGGATGGATGAACTTTTGAATGACTGTATTGATGGATACATGGATGGATGTCTGAAATAATTTGTACGTAGTTGAGTTTAAATTCTCTTTTCCTCCCTATTTCCTTTGATTGCTGGTCTTTTGCACCGAGAGGAAACCATTACTGCAGTGAAATAACACTAGAAGGCGTGTCACGGTTCAAGGCCCTTTTCACAACCAAATGAACATAAAAAAGGCGGCATTGACTAGTCGCTCGAACAGCCGAGCCCAGAATGGCTTGTTGTGTTGGAGTGGGAAAAGTTCCACAGTCCTCCTTTAACCCTTTAAGAATGTAGGGGGCGAACAGTTTTATATCTGACAACAGACAGACACACCTCAAACTTAAACTTAGATCTACTTGTGTGATGATCATAATATTCTGATCATAAAAAAATAATTTTCTTGTAAAAAAATATTAGAGTTCTGTAGTTTGCCTTTTAACGTTTCAGATGTAGATGTAGAGAAATGTATTTGAAAAATCTGTGTGAATAACGGTGCAACACATTTGGGTTTTCAAGCTCCGTTGAAAGATCGGAATGCTTGTCTTCAAGGAGTTAACAAAACTATTCATTACAGGAAGTGAACCGAGAAGACTTTGGGTCTACTGCCGTCGTGTACCGATTTAGTTCTCGAGTTTTTCACAACTGATCCTGTGGGTATTTCACCATGTCTATGGGTGAATGTTTATAACAAACTAATAAAGATAAGAAGACATAAATGCTTGAAGAAGCTTGCTTGAATTATTTTTCCCACCCCTTCGCCCTTTCCCCCAAATGGCATCGCTTTTCTTCTGTCTTGAGTCCGCCCCCCCCCCCTCTCTCTCTCTCTCTCTCTCTCTCTCTCCTTCTCTCTCTCTCTCTCTCTCTCTCTCTCTCTCTCTCTCTCTCTTTCTCCCTGCCCTTCCCTCTGCTCTATCACTCAGTTAATAATGCAAAGCGAAAATAATAATAATAAAATGTACGTGTTCCTTTTTTTACGATCTGCCCACGCCTCACCCGACCCCACCCCGGATGGGTTTGCATCAGATTAGCATGTCGCCAGTCATTCCAAACCCACCTGCGTCATTTTGTTAAAGTTTTGAGAACAATATTATAGAAAAAAGAGAGTCCAAATATCAGAACCCTTGGGCTTGGGCACTCGACTATTTCAATTAAAAACTTGGAAAGGAATAAGGAATCAGAACGAAACTTTATTGTAAGATGCACCTTGATTTCGTTATTCAAATAAAGGCTTAATCTGGAAACCGCCAGAAATTGAGTTAAACGATTGTTCAGTGACGTGGAGGACATTGTGTTATCACCTCCTGGCCCGGCCTTTCCAGATTTATTGTCGTAGGTGTGTTCGTATCTTGACAGGGAGATCGTGTGTCTTGAATAATGTTGTTCGTCTTTCCTTACAACGTGTTTGTTCTCCCCCCCCCCCCACTCTCTTTCTTTCTCTCTCTCTCT
>NW_004797279.1:698954-701589 GCF_000002075.1 Aplysia californica | reverse complement strand
GAGAGAGAGAGAGAGAGAGAGAGACAGAGAGAGAGAGAGAGAGAGAGAGAGAGAGAGAGAGAGAGAGAGAGTGTGTGTGTGTGTCTATTTTTATGTTTGTGTATGAGTATGTATGCTCAGTATGTTCACCCGCTTTAGACAAGCCTTAGCCCCCCAAAATCACCTGTGCAAACAATTACATTCCACTACACCCTTCGTGCTTTTTTTGGTGTTTGTTTTTTCGAAAGATCACAATTGCATTATCCAAAACGTCACCTGTCTTATACCCAGTGCCCATTGGCACAATCGGTTCAGTTCGGTTCGGTTTGCATGCCAGATTGAAGGCGCAAAGCGGCTATCGTGGCACAAACCGATCGCCCGACTCGTCGCCTAAAAAAATAAACGCCTTTGTTTTCAGACGACGAGTCCGGTGATCGGTTGGCGATCGGTTTGAGGATCCCTCACTAGACACTCCGTATAAGATGTCAGCTTTTCTCCTGATAATATGTTTCCGTCTTGGATACTTTCGACTACAATCATCACCGTTGTGGCTCATCGACTAACGGTTCTATTTACCTTTAAGTCACCGGGTCTCTCCAACCATACCACGCGAGCAACCTGGTACTCATCAGTCTGTCTTGCCAAGGAACGGGACTTTGCTTACTCATCGGAAACGGACCCAGGTTGGGATTTTTTGGAGGTTGTGGGATTTTTAAAATTCTTTTTTCTTTTTTTTTTTTTTGCAAGCGGTATGCCAAGTGCGCACGGTCAAAGGGACTCATCGGACTAAGCTTGGGCCAGCCAGATTTTTTTCTTCATGGATGGGGCATAATATAACATTTTAAAACAAGACTACCCTTTTCGACTAAATGTGACCTTCAAAATCAAACGCATCTGCTTTTCAAGGTATCGATTCTTAGCGGTCGAATTATGTCAATATAGTGGCTTTTGCTCCATCTATGAAGAAAAACCTGGCTGTCCTCGACTCAATCCGATGAATTGCATTGGCCGTGCGCACTGGGCACTAGATGAGATATGACTTTGTCAAATGGATCCTGGTCGGATCTCATCAGGTCCGGTCGGATCGGTTTGAACAATGGCCAGTGCCCATCACATCATATAAACCTCTGCTTTGCCTAATCAGATTTAGTATGTAAGTCTTTTAGAACCTACCACCTTCCTTGACCAAACGAAAAATCTGACCCTCTCTATGACATTTGGCAGGTTGTGGCCTTCTGATCAGCTGTTAGCCACGGTTTTAATATTTTTTAAATACACCCGGTTGTAACGTAGAAAATCGATAATGTTTGATTTGGGAGAATCATCATCATCATCATCATCATCATCATCATCATCATCATCATCATCATCATCATCATCATCATCATCATCATCCTCATCATCATAAGTGCCCTTTTTACCCTGTGTCAGTGCATAGGCCACGACCAAACTCTTCCCGTATTTCCCTATCCTTAGCTAGCCTCTTGGTATTATTCCAATTTTTTCCAGAAAGAAAATCTGTTCACTCTCAAATGTATCAAGCTCACATCGAATATTATTTGACAATACTTTCGGCAGTGGGCACCAGGTCTTAATAACCGACCTGGCGATCTTGTTCTTGTGAGTTCACCCATGCTTGTCAGAGAACATGGGCATGCAACGATGACGTGTCCAGGGAAGTGAGGATTTTCCTTGTCTTGCACATTTCATAAATCCCCCAGATGAAGAATAAAGGTGTCCGGGTCTCTCCCTCAGGAAATGGTCGTACCTGCTCTAATGACCACCCACCCAAGACAGCCACGTTGTATACGAGACAGGGTCTGGCTTTCAGATAATATAACCGAACCTGATCTAAAGACCTCCTGCTCAAGACAACCGTGTGTACAAAAGACCACTTCCCTCATGTGTTTTTAGATATACTTTTAATGACGTTATCCGAGAGATCGACTTGTATAAAATGTCCACTTCTCTCCCAGACAATGGATAGACTTCTTGGACTGGCTCGACAGCAAATATAAGAGTTGGCTACTTTAAAAAAAAAAAAACAGTCTCCGTGACACAAATATCGCACTGTAGAACCGTCTTTTGGTCTGTTTTATTTCCACCTAAACGAGGCGGCTGTTTTCTCATTCTGATTTTACAATTAATGCTGTTGTCATGTTCTTTGCATGTGCAGCTTATGGTGCCGGGGTTGCTTTTTGCTGTTGCTTTAGCTTTTGTTTTGTTTTGTTTCTGTGTTTTAAAAAAATAATTCTTGAATGTTGTTTTGTTTCTGTTTTGTTTTTGCTTTTTTTTTATTTCTTGAATGTTAGGAGCAAGTTATCAATCTTACACACTACAAATTCATTTCACGAAGCACGATGCGTGGCTCTCCTTCGCCTCTATCTCCGTATAGAACCGAATTGGGAGGAAACGTGAGAAATTTATGACTATCTTATTTCAGTCAGATGTTGATACTGCTCTTCTTGGGGAGATCAGCCATCAGTAAACTGTTAGGTGTGTAGTTTCTGCGCTTGAATCACAGCCGGATAAAAAAAACCCTGCCGTTCTTGTGTGTGTGTGTGTGTGTGTGTGTGTGTGTGTGTATGTGTGTGTGTGTGTGTGTCTGTGTGTGTGTGTGTGTGTGTGTTAGTGTGTATGTGTGCGTGTGTGGCCG
>NW_004797279.1:695969-698631 GCF_000002075.1 Aplysia californica | reverse complement strand
TATATATATAGCGTGAGATAGATAGAGAGAGAGAGAGAGAGAGAGAGAGAGAGAGGGGGGGGAGAGAAGCAGAGACAGAGAGACAGAGAGAGAGACGAAGATCTTAAAAGGAAACGGAAGAGGTTTTGGCGTACATTATCGTCTTTGTCTGGAAAGTCATGTCAAAGGTTAACTCAAACTCAAAGCTGAATCGTGTGTTCTAACCTGGACGCCCAGAGACCGTTAGTATAAGAAAGTATAGGTTTTAACCCTTTCTAACAGTGGTGGTGGGGAGTCGAACCCGTATCACCTGCACCACAGTCGGACACATAACCAAAGTAAAGTATGGTCATTCATTTAACATCCTGACAGTGGATCTCAAAACAGTTTTCATAATAAAGCTTTGCCTGGGAGGCAGAAATGGAGGATGTCGATACCAATACAGGACAAGCTTGAGAGCCCTTCACGAACTTAACGATGAAAAAAAACGGAAAGTTGAATTTTGATAAGCGAAGGAAAAAAGCCGAAGAAAACACAAATACACAAACACACAAGCAAATGAATAAATCAGTAAGCAAGCACGATATGCCAAGCGGAATGCAGGATTTTGATAAACAGATTTTAAAAAACACCAAAAAACTAATAAACAAAACATGAATAAACAAACAAAGGAAAATATGCTAAGCAAGAAGCAAATTTTTTTTAAACGGATGGAAAAATGAACGAACAAACAAACAAACAAACAAACAAACAATCAAACAGACAATGGAGTAAACAAAAAGCTAACAAAGTAGCAAATAAGGAAACAAACAAATAAACAAGCAAGCAAGCAAACAAACAAATAAACAAATAGACGGCAGTCATGCCTTATAAATGTTCAGAAAAAGAAAAAAAGTTGAGACTGGCGTTAAGCTAGGAGACTGATCTGAGCCGCTCAACAGGTTTGACCAGCAGCGGGTTTGGTCAAGGTTGTGCCATACGGCGGTCAGTTAAGTTATGTCTCTCGCTTGCCTGTGTGCAACAACATTAGTGGCCAGTTTCGGAATCTGCTCTGACGGGCTCATTCGGATTTCGGTCACGCTTTCAGACGCTGTTATTTCATTTTTATTTCTTTCTCGGGCTTCGGGGGGAGGGGGTTAAAAGGTAGTATCACAAAACAGCCAAAATTGTCTAGGACGGCTAGCAATTGTGGAGATAAAAGTGGTCGTTTTAGACAAGCGAACGTCTTGCACAGTGGCAGTACAATATTGTTTTAAAAAATATTAGAGACGAAATGGAAAGTGGCCCTTGGTACAGGTGATTATCTTAGACAGATGGCTGTTTAGAGGAGGTTTTTCTGTATTTCTTGCTGCTTTTTTTCAGTAGGGTGATTTGGTGGGTGGGCAGCGGGAAGTCTGCGGGAAAAGGGGAGGGGCTAGGGGGGGGGGTAAAGGGAGTACATGTATTATAATACTTAAACTTGGTGCACCAACAGTTCAGCTGAGACCTTGCTGGACAACATTGCTGATGACCTGGATTCGCATCCATGACCAGGCGTCCTTGACCTTAGCTTGTTTGGGGAGGTTTCAAGTGTATCCAACTTACTTGCTCGGGGCCTTGTCTGGGATGGACTTTTTGTGTTTACAAGATTATGTTTGCGATTGTCCGAAAGGGAAAAAAAGAAAAAGAAATAAATTAAAAAAGAAAAAAAATATACATAGGGAAAGGAGCATAGGCAGACAAAACAGAATTTATGCTTTATGATTAAGAGCACCCGACAGATTGTCAGTAAAACACTGAGAGTGGAGGGAGAACTCTAAAAGTTATCTTGATTTTCTTTTTTAAAAAGGAATACATGCGACTTGATGTTTTTAACTGATAGAAGACAACTCCTCTAAAAGGTTACTACACCTTGTTGAAAGTTTAAAAAAAATATTATTTTATCCTCATGTTGAAGGTCAGCGTACGTTCCATGACTCAGGTATTCGTAAACCCCTAAAAATTCTTTGAGACCTTGACATTTTCTTCCTATCAGTGTTGTAAAATGCAGACATAATATGCGGGCTTACATTCCTTGGAGTGTGGTTCCCTCTAGCAATGATAAGAAGGCATTAGCAAACGGATATGATTTCATTAAAAACATACTAAAATAAAGTGTAAATCGCATGCTAGTAGAGCTTGCTGTCGAGAGGGGATATGCGCTATACAAAATTAAATGTTATTTATTATTATTATTAATTATTATACTCGAATAACTTTACTACAGTCGAACCTACTAACGACCACCTGTCCGAGACAAACACCTGTTCAAAGGGCCACTAGCATTCACGACCTGATTAAAAGTGAACATGTAACTTGGACTTTGATTGTTGCTATAATGTTTCAGGTGTTTTCATGCCCCCCATTAACACAATTTTGATCCTTTAGGAGGCGGGCTGACAGGAGTATCCCAGCAGAAAGACCGAGATACTCTACTCGATACAAATTTCTCTCCACTCGGGATTCGAAATAAAGTCACCTGCGTTCGAAAGCGAACACCTAACCTCTACACTACAAACACCGGTTTATTGTTCTCAAAGGCTCTCATAGCAACCGAAAAGACCACTTTCGAGAACATCAGTAACCAGTACGAGCCACATTATAGCGTTCATTGTTTTCTTCTCTCTCTCTCTCTCTCTCTCTCTCTCTCTCTCTCTCTCTCTCC
>NW_004797279.1:694662-695869 GCF_000002075.1 Aplysia californica | reverse complement strand
TCTCTCTCTCTCTTCGGCTTCCCCCCGTTCTTGCAACGCCAGTTATGTTGATATATTATAGCCGCCATCTTAAACAGCACATGATTCTTGTCAGCTGTATGTTGTCGGTGAAAGAGCCATTTTTGTGAAAGACAGGGTGGTGTTTTGATACATAGCAGCAGCATGTTACAATAACAATATACAATATATATTATATAGTTTGTACATGTAATAAGCCATGATACTGACAGCCTGCTGGAAAGCTACCAATGGGGAAAATAATACTATTAAAGAACGAGATTACTGGAGGAGGAGGGGGGGGGGGATGACAGATACATATATCCTGATAGCACACATGGTTTTATTACCCCCCCCCCCTTTCAAACATAATTTGGTCGTTCATTCCACAGTATGACTAAGCTAGTATTAAAGAGCTGGTAGAACTCACTGTAACGTACCAAAGCGTACTTTTTGTAGGATGTCTTTGTGGTCATCGACCTCGGTGACCTCTGGAAAAGGTGGCTGGAGATACGATACGTTCTTCTACTCTGAGTTTCTGAGCGTCAAGGGCTGAAGTCTTAAGTGATACTGAGGTGGTTAACCACTAACTGCCGCAACACGCTAACACTCGGCGACAAAACCCAACACGAGGTTATTTTTTTATTGCGTTGTGCGGTCATTCACCGGTTAAGAAAAGACCGGAGAAAAACTCCACACAAACAAAACTAGAAATGTTGCCAGGAGAGTGAGAGAAGACGAATTTTTTGCCCCCTTTAGTTGTTGTTAGTGCTTCCTCTTTCCATTCTCACTTCTCACATACTGTCCACTGTGGTGTAGCGTTTAGGTGCCTCGCAGGAGCACACAAAAGGACAGAATTTGATTCCGTGTGGGAAGAATTCTTACCTTAAATACCTCAGTCTTTCTGTTGGGATGTTGTATCCGTCTCAGCCCAGTTGGTCTTTACAAGTGGGGTCGAAACCCGCCTCCTAAACGATGTAAATTGTGACGATGAGGGTGTAACACACTTACATCAAAATGCTTGTCACACGTATGCGCTATCAAACACAATTCTAGTTGACCATCCTTTGTTGAAATCTAACAGCTCGTGTGGAAGCCGGTCTCTTAGCCTCCCATTTAGTCTAAATTGTGTCGATTGGGGAAGGGGTGTAAAAACTCCAACATTAAAAGAAAAGACACCCCCCACCCTTTTGAAATAAAAAGCCCCCCC
>NW_004797279.1:692729-694555 GCF_000002075.1 Aplysia californica | reverse complement strand
CCCCCCAAAAAAAAACCCAACAACAACAACAACACAACAACAACAACCCAACAACACAAAACCAAAAAAAACCCACACAAAAACGATTGTCCCTTTTACAATGGTTCACCCACTCTGGCTACATCGATCTTCTGACTTAATCGATTACAATCGTGATGACTCAAATAGTCGAATGACATTACCAAAAAAAATGTATGTGTTTTACGGTTCCATCGACACAATTTATATAACTTAGAAGGCCGGGGTTCTTGCCTGTCAGGGCTAAGCCTGGCTGAGAGGAAAACAATATCCCTACAGAAAGACAGAAACACCCGACCTCGATACCCCCCCCCCCCCAACCCTCTACCTCGAACCCACTCGGGAATCGAACTCGGGTCTTCTGCTTGCGATAGCAAAAGGGTGCCTAACCGCCAGACCACAGATGATGGTATAGTTGTAGGAATGAGTAGGCTGCTCACTCCAAGGACAAAAAAAAATTTTAAACCGAAAGAGCCGGGCCCAAAGAAAAGAGAAAACGGTAACATAGGATGCCCGCGTTCAAATAAAAAGAAACACTCTTCAAACAAAAGGGCAGCGGTCGCGTTTCTTTGCCTTATCTTCCACCATTGTTCGGCTACGTTTGGATGTTTTATGATTTAGGAATAATTGGGTCCCTCTCTCTATCTTTCTTCTCACAATGAAGCCACATCCCCACGGCTACGTTTACTTTTAAACTGAGTAGTCTTGTGCACATAATATATCCTACTTTGTCTTCAAATCTCTTCTGAGTTTTCCAATTCTTTGTTCCCCCCTTTGACGTATTGTATGATTGTATGTGCACACATTCACTCACACACACACACACACACACACACACACAGACAGACACACACACACACACACACACACACACGCATGCACAAGTACACAAATACACATACACAAACACACACAGAGACACATCAACACACACAAACACACGCACAAACGAGCAGACACATAATATATATTATGAATCTATTAAATGAATCATATATTATGCATTATTATACATAGTGGTATAATTCCCTTTACTTTCCTGATTTCTCTCTACAATCACCATTCTTGCTTTACTTTTTAACCCTTCTCGCTTTCTGAATAACCAGGCCCTTCATTGTCCTTGCCTGAAAGCGAGTAGCTTTTTTCATAATGAACATCTTTTTTCCTTTGCCCGCACCTCTCCATTCGTTGCTTCATGTACCAGTGAGGATCCACTTGCACGTTATTGTTTTCCGCCTGACTGAGAGTGTGTTTGTAAACTGGTTATCTGGTTATCTACGTATGTTTTCCCGTCTGTCTGTCTGTCTGTCTGTCTATTTGTTATCGGTCTGCCTGCCTGTCAGTCTGTGTGTGTGTGTCTGTATGCCTGTCTGTCTGTCTGTCTGTCTGTCTGTCTGTCTGCTTGCCTGTCTGTCTGTCAGCCTGTCCATTTGTCTTCGGCCTGCCTGCCTGTCTGTCTGTCAGTTTGCTGGTATGCATCTCAGTCTGTTACCTCGTTCCCCTGTATACGTTTATCTATAAATTTATGCATACTTTTATTTCTGATAAACAGCTGCTGTCCAGATTGTCAAGGTCAGTTTTTGAAATAAATTGTATTTTTAAAAATATATTGAAACAGAAAAGAAAAAGATGGATAAATAAACTGTTATCCTTCTTAATATACCCCTTCAGAAATTATTAATTTGATTTGAAAACTGATACCAGTCTCACATTTGAGAGCCATTTCGTGCTGAAAAAAAAGTGTGGCATAAATATTATCACCACACCAGAGAGAGAGAGAGAGAGAGAGAGAGAGAGAGAGAGAGAGA
>NW_004797279.1:689775-692038 GCF_000002075.1 Aplysia californica | reverse complement strand
CTAGAACAACAGTTGACTACCGATTATTTGTTGTCGTTGGGGGAGTGAAAAATAGATTAACTTATCCGAAGTTCACCTCAACAATTGGGAACTGTAAAGAAGAAGGGGTGCTGGGGCCGGAGAAAAATATGAACTTAACGAAGGTCAACTCAAACGACTTCAACAAATGGTCTCGACTGTAATACATTGTATTACAACTGGATATCCTCCCAGAATGTATTTCCTTGGTTGATCAATAGGAATTAGAATCTTTTATAGTTGGTTGGTGGGTGCTGTGGTTTGGTTTGCTCCTTCTTTCCTGACAAATATCTGTCGTCTTTATCTCTCATCCTTTTTTTGTGTTTGTTACTGTCTTGTAACACCTCTAATCTTCGGCATTGATATGACTTTTTTGAGTTGCAAGTGGCATAAAACTCTTACAAAAAAAAGCTAAAAGATTCTTTTAAATGAAGTCTGGTATATCTCCTTGCAGCGGAGTCAATGAAAGGACCCTGCCAAACTTGTTTTACTTGAATCCATTCCGATCGCAACAGCTCGTTTTTTATGTCTTAATGAGTTCGGATCATTGCCCTAAAAGCAAAATGTCCTTAACTCCTAAAGGCGTGCATTCTGAGATTAAGATTGAAAATGAGCGATTTTGGGGGTCAATTTGATAAAAGAATGAATCTTCGTTATTAAAAAAGATTTTTTTATGGCCAGGCTACCGGACCCGTAATCGTGAGATTGTGAGTTACGGGGTTGGAGCCTCAGCTCGGTCCAACGTTGTGTCCTTGGGAAAGGCACTTTCCACAAAATTACTTTTTCACTCGGTCCTTCCGAAGATGGACTCCCCCTTGTTAAAGAACCTATTAACGTTGATTGGGCGTTAAACCATTCCACCATTTTTTTAAAAATGCCACAAACCTGTTTTCTTCATCTAAAGCTACTCTGAAATTTCCAAATTTGTATTTCTGATTTGTGTCTGATAATTCAAATTTTGCGCTTCAACGTGTTTACCTTTGGTCTTTTCTTGATTGGACATAACGTGTGTCCTTCTGTATTAGTCAGCGTTTTATGGCTCTTGCAACTCAGTAAAGTCATATAAGTGTGGGAGGCTACAGGTGTTACAAGAGAGTAAAATACACAAAAAGGAGAAGAGATTAAAGACGATAGACGTTTGACAGGAAAGGAGAAAACCATAGCAGAGCACCAGAATGAGTTAAAGAGTTAAAGCTTAATAGCGCAACACATGATGTGTCCTAGGGTAAGAAAACAAAACCCCAATAAAAAACACATTCCTGTCTTTGTAGCTGTTGGAATGCATTATATTAAGAGGTAGGGCTAAGGTTCGTCTGTGACATTTCATTTCATTTCTGGCTATGCATAATGAGGAATGCCAAAAAAAGACAAAAAGACAAATGAATATACAAACAAACACACCAACAAACAAACAAGCATACGAACAAACAAACAACCCCCCCCCTAAAAAAACAACAACAATAAAATGCACACTCACACAAGAAAAAATAGACCTTTAGGATGTCCCGTATATTTCAGCTATACTTTTTTTTTTTTTTTTACCAGTGTTTATTCTTGGTTATCATGCAAAGAACGCTCCCACTATCACCACTGACATTTGCTAGAAATTCATTCATAAATTTGTGACGCTCCCTTGGCTTTTTATTTGATGTTGTGCTTTCATGCGATGAATGCTAATTCGTAACCCAGTATTTCACCTTTTGTTGAGGGAGGGGAGAAGTTGTTATTTAAAAAATGAAAAAAATATACAGTCTCATGCTTTCAATGGGTGATTGGTGGGCGCTCTGGTGCGATTTGATCCTTCCTTCCTTTCAAACATCTATTATCCTTATCTCTCCTTCTTTTCTTTGCATGGTACTCTCTCGTATCCGCTCTAATCTTCTGCAGATGATGACCTAATTGTATTGCGCATGCTGTAAAGCTCTTACTAAAACTAAAAATGAAACGCACTTTCAAAACAGCTCACGAATAACACAAATTATGCACATCACATGATGCGTTCTGCTTTGGAAATTGAATGAAGTAACTTGGTGCTTCTGTGTGTGGAAAAACAGGGAGGAGGAAGAGGGAAAGGGTGAAAAGGGGGGGGGGGGGAAGGGGAAGAAGTGAAGAGGATGAGCAAACTGTATGATCATATTTTCTTCATTAACGAAGTGTTGATTATTTCGCGTAACAGAATATATCACATGTCTGTAATTACCTAGTGGAGCCATATACACTCACAGAGATCAGTTCGGGTGGGGGT
>NW_004797279.1:687933-689567 GCF_000002075.1 Aplysia californica | reverse complement strand
TTCTCTCTCTCTCTCTCTCTCTCTCTCTCTCTCTCTCTCTCTCTTTTTTTTTTCTCTCTCTCTTTCCTTTCCTCCCTCTCTCTCCCTCTCTCTCGATGCTTCGTCCCCACAATTCGCCGTCTCTCATGTTCTCTTCCTATAATTTCCTCACCTCCACTGCCTCTCTCTCACCACTCCACAAGACAACAATTTACCAGCACGGCATGCCTCGGGGTTGTGCTGGGGTCAAGACCCGCATGCCCAGATAAGCTGAGCACGTACTGCCCTATACCTTTTCTTTCGTTTGGATATAACTATACAATCAAAACTGTCCAAGACGACCACCTGTATAAGAAAATCACCTGTACAAACGCCCACTTCCCATTTCCCACCCTGTGTATTATTTAATTAAACATTATAATGATGTTGTGTAAGACGGCCACCTGTCTAAGACGGCACTTTTCACCTTGACAAAAAAACGGCTGTCTTAGACAGTATCGAAGGTACATGTAGAGTTGAAACTGTTCAAGTGGCCACCCATTACCGAGGAGAAAAATGTTTGTCTTAGACAGGTGCATGTCGTGGATAGTGTCCTAATTATAATAATATGGAAAAAGAAACGCAAAGGGAGAAATGGGAAATGGTCGTCTGTACAGGTGATTGTCTTGGACTGGTGGTATTTTAAGCAGGTTCAACGGTATTATTCTGAGCTTTTGCCATGTAGGGGTGAACTTTATTTTTGTTTATTTTCCGTAATAATAATAATAATAATAATAATAATAATAATAATAATAATTTTTTTTAAAATAAAAAAAATAATAATAACAATTTCTTAAGCTCCCACTCCTGCGCACTACAGCTCTAACCACTTTAGAATACTGCACCTTTATCTGAACGCAAAACAAAAGTAAATGAACATGGGAACATACGCTCTTGAGATTTAAAGCTAACACATCAGCAGACGTTCCTTCGATCATAAGAACAGTATAATTACTCTTTAGAGTCCACATTAACGACAACCTGCGGGACTGTCGGATTTCCATCCGTTTAGCCGGGTTTTCGGTTAGACAGGTTGCTGAAATAGAAGAAGAAAAAAACAGTTGAAAAACTTGATTTCTTTTGGTATTATGTCGCTTTTGTTCCGGATTAATGTGTTCGCTTTAAGCGGACTCTAGTGCAGTTACTGGTGTTTGGACAGGTCCAAGAAGCGCGCTTTCCGAGCGTTTCTTCGAGTATTGTCTACATCCTTGATGGTGTCAGGGGGATTTCTTTGACGTCAGATTAAATAGTGGTAATGTTGAGTGAGTGGTGATCTGCGTCTTCTTTTTCGTTCAGATGATTTTACCAGTGTGTGTACGTATAACGGAATAAACCACCCCCTCCCACCAACAAACACACACACACACACACACACACACACACACACGCACACACAAACAAACACACAGACACATACACATACAAAATCATACTTTTAATTCTCTCCACCCAGCTCAATAGCTATGGCTGTAAACATGTCAATTCCCACCAAATATTCAACACAAAATACGACATATCAGTACAGCTTCAAGAATAAATCAAGCTACATCCTAGTTAGTTTAACTTTGAAGCAGTATCCGGTGATGAATTAGGATCAAAGGGCACCCCAGCGCCCC
>NW_004797279.1:686077-687833 GCF_000002075.1 Aplysia californica | reverse complement strand
CACACACACGCACACACGCACACACGCACACATACACACATACACACATTCATACATACACATTCATACACAAACATTCATACACACACACAGATACACAAACACATACACCCACACCAGGCGCGATTCGTCCATAGAGCACGGTCGTGCAGTGCCTCCCAACATTTTTTATTGTTCTTTTACGTAAAGCACCCACAATATAAAATAAAAGACGCCAGAAACAAATACTAGTCAAATATTAAATCGAAACAAGTTCCTTGCTGGCGCCGTAACTGTCATTTCTGTGTCTATAGCGCCGTAAAACTAAGCCAACGCGCTTTATCTAAACGTAATAGGAGATTCAGCAATGATAACCTGACCGATAAATCGTTCTTTTGGACAATCCAAGCGATGATGACACTCGTAGCGAGTTGGGTGGTACATTAATATTAATAAGTCGGCACATCTCAAATGTGCTCCAGCCGAATGATGCCGAAACATAGCCCACAGCAGCCCACAGCAGTCCACAGGAGGCAGTCTAAAAATAGACTGTACACTCTTCTATGCCAAAATTATGTGAGCCCCGGAGCAATCAAGCTGAGTGCTCAAGCGAATTCTGATTGGTTCATTGTCTTGCCACTAGGCTATTTTAAGTGACTCTGTGGCCCTGAACCTGAGAGAGGTGAACGTGATATACTCAAGTCACCGTCCTATGAGTTGTGTCTTTGAATGGTTTTGTTGTGGAGTGGTGAAAGTTATTACCGGGTACTTGAGTGTTCAGTTCTAATGCAGGATGATCGGAATTGATGTTTAGCTAACAAACAGATTTAGTTCTAGAAATCAAAGCGACAAGTAAAATGAATGAAAATAAAAGCACGAGGTCCTCCCTCTCAAAAACAAAAATCCTAAAATTATACACCATCCCATTTACTATGCCCTTGGCTATCTTCAGCTTATGATAGCTTAATTAATAATTGTGCACGCCCACTTTTTAGCCCCACGAGCCGCCCCTGACCCACATACAGAAACAGACAGACACACACACATAAACACGCACGCATGCATATGATACACACACACACGAACACGCAGATCAAGTGTGCGAACTTGCACATGTACGTTTTCATAGTATAAATAAAAAAGTTTCTGTTTTTTTGTAGAAAAGGACGATACTGTTGTTCCATCATTGACGTAGGACTATGGTAAGACAGGAGCGTAGAGGCGTTTTGGTAACTCCAAAGAGGTAGGGGTATTTTTTTTTCAGGACATGTCACCATACCTTCATGCAGGAAACCAGCAAAACATGTCAGGGAAACTTGTTCTAGTCGGTGCTGTTTTAGCACATGCGTTTATTACCAGCATTAAGAAACTTGACAGAGAAATGGCGTAAACGAAATTGGCCCACAGCATTATTTTACCTGTGAAGTTGACAATTTTGTTTTAAATTTAAAGACAAGCCACTCTGACACGACCGTCTGTGTTAATTGTAGATTTTTATGCTATGTACAGAGTAGGCTGTTCAACAACCCTTAGGGATACATGTTGTGGTGAAGGGATAGAGGGCGCTCTGAAAGGGGATGTACGGAATGTCTGTACTGTCTGGAAACTATTAATCTATTTAAAAAGAAGATACTACGATTGTATGAATTAGCAAATTTACAATACTCACAGACACACACGCACACCCCCACCCACAGATACATAACATGTCCCCACCCCCTTCAACCCCCCCCAAAAAAAACAACAACAAAAAACAAACCAACATACACACGCCCCC
>NW_004797279.1:684165-685977 GCF_000002075.1 Aplysia californica | reverse complement strand
CTCCCAACACCCACAGAAGAGATATTAATCAGGAACGGCCTCTCTTTGTTGTTTTTTTCTTTATTCTATGAGAATTATATTACATGAAGTGTTTGCGAGGAAACTTAAGTCCGAGTGCTTTGACCTTAAAAGATGAACTGGTATGCATTCATATAATACTGATAATAATAATAAATAGCATTTTTTGTAGCGCACATATCCCCGCTCGACAGAAGACTCTCTGCAGTTTACACTATATTATTACCCCAGCGCAGCCCACAGAACACTCAAAAACATTCTCAGCTTCCCGGGAAGCATACAGTGCAAAATGCTAATTAAGCCCTCAAACACTAACAAACTTACAAGATCTTCCACTGTCCAAAGCTGCTGGGTACCCATTCCCATCCTGGGTGAAGTGAGGAAAATTCGTGTAAAGTGCCTTTCCCAAGGACACAACGTCGGCCCGTGATGGGACTCGAACCCACGACCTTACGGTTACGAGATTGAGAGCCTAACCACTAGACCACCGACGGCTCAGTTCTCTTGTTTGTTGCGCCGTTAACAAAATCGCTTAACATAATAATTATGAAGTGCCAGATCTGTCACTAACATCCACGATCATTGACCCCACTCATTTCTTTGCTCGGATATATTCAATGGTCTCTTAAAAATACTACAATATCCTGATCTTTCTCCATCACTCATACGCTGTGGCTTCCTAAGTATGTCTACCCCGTCATGTCAGATAATGTTACTTTAATTCTATTTCTTGAATGGCAATTGTGATTGAACATGTGTCTTTTTTCATCCGTGTGTCTGAACGGGAATATTATATATATGCTTGTGCGTTTATCTGTACATTCTGTTCTTTGTGAGTGTGAGTAAGTATATTTGTATTTGTTTGTGTGTGTGTGTATGCGTATTTGTGTGTGTGTTTGTGTGTGTGTGTGTGTGTACGTGCATGTGAAGGACAGAAAAAGAAAGATAATATGATAGATTGAAAGTAAGACGGAGAGAAAGAAAGACAGAAAGAAAACAAGAAAGAAACAAGAAAGAAACAAGAAAAAAAGAAAGAAAGAGAAGGAGAGAAGGAAGGAAGGGAGGAAGAAAAGAATCAAACGAGAGAGAGGTTGAGAGAGATCAGAGAGAGAGAGAGAGAGAGAGAGATACTGGGAGACAGTGAGAGATTCATGCAAAGAGAGAGAGAGCTAGAGGGAGAGAGACAGAGAGAGAGAAGGAGAGAAAGAGAGAGAGAGAGAGGAGGTGGGGAGACAGACAGACAGACAGACAGACAGACAGACAGACAGACAGACAGACAGACAGACAGACAGACAGACAGCTGTTTAGTCAGGTTTGGTTTGGTTTTGTGATGTTTTTGTTCTTCTGTTCTTTATTTTTTGTTCCCGGAGCATTCCAAATACCATGCCATTGGTATTTATCTCCCTACAACCACTCGAAAAAAAAACCCAAATGACTCCCCTACATTCAATCACTCAAACATTTTCAAACACAAAAGGATTGTTTGACTTGAGAAACCTTGTCCACCCCGCCCATCTTTTCGTCTTGTGTCTCCCTGCAAAGACAAAGTACAGAGGTTCTTTTTTTTAATTTTTTTTTTAGCATGCCTTAGCTTGTAGACGCCCTACTAAAATACTTCATGTCAGTCTCAGTTGTTGGCTAACGATGACAAGATGACAAAAGAAGAAAGAGCGCACTCGTACTAGTTATACTGCTGGTGTACCACGCTGCTGTTGAGTTTGTTTGCCAAACAGGTGATAAGAGGGGGGGGAGAGAGAGAGAGAGAGAGAGAGAGAGAGAGAGAGAGAGAGAGAG
>NW_004797279.1:681357-683777 GCF_000002075.1 Aplysia californica | reverse complement strand
CACACACAGACAGACAGACAGACAGACAGACAGACAGACAGACAGACAGACAGACAGACAGACAGACAGACAGACAGACAGACAGACAAGTAGGACTAGGTCAGAAGAGCAGCTTTCTAACCGTCTGAGGAAACGTCTTCAAAAGGAAAGAAGTAAGGAAAAAGAAAACGAATTCTTTCATTCTACAATGCCTTCCGATAATAATATGGAGGCCCAGCTCATGTGTACAAAGAGAGAAGAACAAACAAACCGTGGCTGAGCTAACACACCGCTCAAACGGGAAGAATTTTATCACAGTTGTATGGCCTGGCTCCTCTTTGCTCTAGCATGGTGAGGATTACACAAATTTCCTGAAGTATGAGAATGTTTCTGGCCTTCTGGGTACTTGTTTAGTTTACTTGCGTTACACTTAAACTAAACATTATCTCTGAAGTGGGATATCGTGCACCGGGCATGTTTTTTTTTAAGTTTTATTTTCGCGCGAGACTTGAATTAATTCGCCAATTCAGGTCATTCGTGAAATGTGAAAAGGGGCGCAACTTAATTGGAACACATGGCACTGGGCGACTCTGATCACGAATTCAAAACGTTCGTGAAAAAACAAAATGGTCTAAACGTGGAAAAAGAGCCCGATGAAAAGAATCAGTGCACAGTACAGAGTTCACAAAACGGGCAGTAGTGACACCCCGCCCCCTCCCCCATAAATATAAACAAATTTAAAAAAACAAAAACTTTAAAATAATGAAATTGAAGAAAATTTTTTTTAAAAAACAGAAAAAAATAGATTAACAGACAGAATATGAGAGTTAACGAATAAGTAATGTAGTCAAGCAAAGCATCGGTTTATGAAGAATAAAAGATTACCACTATGAGTAACTCTGTTGTTAACCTTATAGTTTGTTGTTTTTGTTTTTAGTGTGTTTTATAGTCAGGATAGGTTTTTGAACAGTCTTTATCATGGTTGCTTCATGCTAAGCAGCCATCCCTTTTTATTTTTTTTATTTAAAAAAAATAATGTAGGGGCTTGTACGCCCCCATCAACACAACTTAGATAATTTAGGAGGCTGGCTCCAACTCTGGATGGCATCGCCAAACCAGGCTAAGAGAGATACAACCTCTTAGAGGAAAGGGCTAGGTATTCAATAAAAATTCTCCTCACACAGGAATCAAACTCAGGTCTTCTGCCTGCCTCTGCGAAGCGTCTTACGGCTACACCACAGACGATGGTGTTATTCCGCTGACGCTAGACTGTTCTGCAGAATTTTCATAACGGCGATGAACGCCATGGCTGGATATTTCCTGAATTGATACCAGATTGTCTACGCCGTATACGATTTCCCCAAAACAAACCTACAGTAGAACTCGCTTTAAACGTCCACCTGTATAAGACACCCACCCGTGCAAACAGTCACTTCCCATTTCATCCCTTGGGTATTTAAAAAGAACAACATGTTATGACACTGTGCAAGACGTCCATTATGTCCAAGACAACCACTGTTCCCATCGACAATGAATGGCTGTCTCAGATAATTTCGACTGTAATACGGGGTGCCCACTACGGATGAAATCGGCGGATCGGGCCGATCGCCCGACTCGGTGGCCTCAGAAACAAACGTCTTTGTTCTCAATTTCAGGCGATCGAGTTGGGGGATCTGCCCGATCCAGCCGTAGTGGGCACCCCGTATAAGGTGTAGTACTTAGTTTTGAAATTATTGGACGAGATAACAAGTGATCGTTCGATGGCGCCAAGACTTTAGAGAGAACTGTCTGGTCAGCAGAATTCAGTGAAGGGCGTGGGTTGGGACAAAGAGAGGGTGCATGGGTCGAAACGGGAGGGGGGAGGGACGCGCAGAAGGGGGCGGCAAAGGGATTGTTGTTGGGTTTTTTTAAATTATTTTTTTTGCCCCTCAAAATATACACCATGAAACACTGTCGTCCTCTTTGACAAGCTTTGTGTTGAAGCTTGAAATTCAATCACATCAAACAGGAGTTAAATCGCCATTAATTTTTGCTGACTACTATTTCCATAAACTTTACCCCGCTGCCGGCTGGGTGTATCCCAATCTTTTCAAGAGGTGCCGCCCACAATGTAATGTAGGTGGACAGTTTTATTGAGGAGGAACAGGACAATTTATGTGCTTGCACTTGTCAAGAACATTTTATGGCCCCGATATACACAAGTGAAACAGTGACCTGAAGTATAATTTTTGATCTTTTCCCCTCGTTTTAGTTCGTCTCTTACCTTTTCTCTTCATTTTTTTCACTCTTTCTCTTCCTTCTTCTTTCTCCCCTTTCTTTATTCTCTCTCTGTCTGTCTGTCTCTCTCTCTCTCTGTCTGTCTGTCTCTCTCTCTCTCTCTCTCTCTCTCTCTCTGTCTCTCTGTCTCTCACACTCTCTCTCTCTCTCACACACACACAAAC
>NW_004797279.1:679416-681147 GCF_000002075.1 Aplysia californica | reverse complement strand
GGGGATTGGTATTCTTTATCTATTTCTCTTTTCTCTAAATTGTACCTTCTTCTTGGGCAAAGTCGCCCTTTTGTATTGACTCTGTCCCACCCTCCAAAGCACACCTTGTTCACAGCTGTGGTTCTCTCACATATAAACTGTTTTCAGGTTAACGCTCGTAGTTTTTCTAACTGTGCCGTGGGAAATAAGTATCTTCACCTCTTAAGTAACCTTGCAGTGTGGAAAGAAATGTTTAACCTGAACAATTTGCCTTTTTTGCACCCATAGATCTACCCCTCCATTCGTCCTCTCTCTCTCCCCTCTCTCTCTCTCTCTCTCTCTAGACCCCTCTCTCTCCCCCAATCTCTCCTTCCCTCCCCTTCTACCCACTCTCCCACCAACACTTCTCAATACTAGCATTGACTAACTAGCATCTTGGTATGAAGTTTTCTTTATAATAGCAATGATGGAGGGGAATTCAAACTTCTCAGGCATTTCTAGTTACCATAAATAAGACCCTCGTTACCTACAGCTTAACAAAAACTCCTCCAATTTTTATAAACCAATACGGTGTCAAAACTTACGCGTGGACATCAATATAAAATATTTTTGTACAGTTATAGTTCCCATTTTCATCGTTGCTGCTCAGTTTTAAGTACAGGTGAGTGACAGGATCAACATGAGGGAACGGGCACATTCTCGAACGACTCACTTTTATTCGTAGGTTACCTCGAACAATCAGCATACCGCGTTCTGGAACGATTCTCGATAGCAATTGTATTTAACAATTTCAATTCTTAGTGTAGATGTGCAAGGCAGAAAATTTTGGACGCTCAGCAGCACTGGATTCATTATCATTATGTGGACAGGACAAGAATCCATAAGAAACACCAATGTTTGTGAAAGTTTTCGCTTCCACTTTCAAAGGTTCTTCGCAAACCCTCTCTCTAATTTTATTTTCACTATCCTGGTAAATGTGGAGGAAGAACAGCTGGGGATAGCATTAGGAATAAGAACTACAGTAACTGAGGTTTGCTGCCAAAGACCATGATTGAAAACTAAAACTAAAAGTAAGAGAAGCGATCGGCTACCCTTGAAGAATTACTATGCAGTCAGAATCTAACAACTTCCGTTCTTCAACACTCATTGGACAAGGTTATTAACAGCTGCGGATAATGGTATCAAATAACCACAGAATCTAACAAGATGTTCGTCTTTCCTAAGATTATATCATTTTCGATCAAAGGAATGAGAACAATGGGTTCGTTGGTCAGTGGAGTAGCTTGGGCTGCAAGGCCGATGAACGATGTAGTAAGCATGAAGAATAGACGGTACTTCCACGTCAGAGAGGTAGTGGCGTTTGTGTTGCACCCATCCAGTGTCGGAGTCTAGGTTTTAGCTTTAGTTTAGTTTTAATAAGAGTTTTACGGCTTTTGCAACACAAATAGGTCTTATAGGTTCTAAATTTAGATGTGGTGTAATTTGTTCTAGAGAGTAACATACAAAGAAGAGATGGAAGAAGGATAATAGCTATAGATGTTTGATAGTATGGAAGAAGCGAACCACATTAGAACCCTCAAAAACCGCCCTCTCGGGTGCCCATTGTGCATTATCGACCCTTAGCTCATGTGTCCTCCCATCTTGCCTTCGTGCATCTCCTTCATAATGGTCTGTTGGCGTTTTATATGACCAAAATGTGTGTGTGTGTGCGTGTGTGTGTGTGTGTGTGTGTGTGTGTGTGTGTGTGTGTGT
>NW_004797279.1:678154-679316 GCF_000002075.1 Aplysia californica | reverse complement strand
GTGTGTGTGTGTGTGTGCGCGCGCGCGTGGGGGTGGGTGGGGGTTGAGTGAATTTTCTACTTTTCATTTAGTAAATAGATTTCGTCTAGCTAATTCTGGCTATTCTACGGTAGCACCACATCTCAAACACCTACGGTATTGGTTAAACGCCTCTTTCAATATCGTGCTTTTATCTGAGAGCAGTTACCTTTAGACTTGACGTCTATCTCCGATAGGACCAAGTCGAGCGGTGAACAAAACCTAGTTAGCTCCCCCATATAACATAAGTTCACTACAACCCAGCTGGGGATTCGAAGCTAGTCGGTACACCTGCACCGTCATTTGACAAAGCTATCATGAGCCCGTCTGAACCTTGCCAAAGTAGATTAAGTGCTGAGGGTAAATAAATCTACCTGCTGAAAATCTCCCACACTGGCTTTTTTATCTCCACTTTTGGAGCCAATAGTCTTCTTTCGGAACCAAGCGAGCGTCAATTCTGTTTTCATCCGCACACACTTTACCATTGAGATTGCTCGCTTAGTCGGGGCACCGTTTTTGTTAACGCTTGGATACACCTGACCTGTGACAAGGCTTGACTGTTCAAAACAAGAACACATACGGCCCACCCCACAACGAGGGTCCCCATCTCAACACCTCGAGAACATTTATTTCAACTGCAGGTTGTTGGATTTTTTTTTTTTTTTGCGCGTCACTTGTATTCAGGAATGTCGGATTGTGTATGACGTCTCACCGACATTCGGTGCACGTTGTTAAAAAAAACAACAAAACAACAACGATGGTGATTGCAAAACCCTGAAGAGGAGGATGTGAGAGAGATATCCGGCAACAGAGACTCATGAACATTTTAAGTATACACCGCTCCCCCCAGTCTCATCCTTAATCCCATTCAAACCGTTTTTGAAACAGTAGCAATCTATAAAAGGACGTATGCTATTGTCACCTGTTTGCACAACCTGCATTGTCATGTGCTGAAAGACGTTGACATTCCACCTGTGGTAAGATCTTTTGCCTGTATTCTTTGTTTAAAGGTTTCTCGTGCATTACAGAATTGTAGACCATGTATTCACGTCTACACGTACACACACACATACACACACATACACACACAGACACACACAAACTCACACACACACACACACACACACACGCATACACACACACA
>NW_004797279.1:676094-677732 GCF_000002075.1 Aplysia californica | reverse complement strand
AAAAAAAAAATCAAAACAAAAACAAAACCCCCCAAAAATAATGCAAAATAACAGGAAACAAAAGCAAACTAACCAACCAATGAACAAACAAACAAGCAAACAAACAAACAAAGAAATAAACGAGACTTCCACTGAGCTCAAAATAAGGCGTAAATCATGAGGTGCCACTTCCTCAAAGCCACATACACATTTGGGTAAAAAAAAAAAAAACTCCCTCAGAAGACACGCCCACATTGTAATCTGGGCTACGTCCAGGCAAAGCCATCCAGCCACACTCACTATCTCATTCACCCTATTAACCTTTGCACACTTTTATTCCTTTCTCACGACAATAGCGAGCTTTGTGCATGGGCTTGTGTTATAATATTATTATCCAAGACAATGCACTCTGACGCAATTCCTGTTCACAGGAAAGCGCACCATTTGACTCTACCTCGAACCAAAAGACTGTGAGGTGGAAAAGGTTACTTGCGCACTCGACTATAGCGAGACGTGTGTTTTGACCTTCATTAATGTGAGTGTGCCTATGGTGCTTCCCGGCGCAGCAGTTTTTAAAGAGAGCAAAGAGTGGCGGCCATGACAATGCGCGGTCTAAGATATTACAACTGAATATATCTACGGTTTAGCGTAATCTTGAACGTATTCCATTTCTCTTGGTTTGAGTTAAATCATAATTGCAAGTGTTGGGGTCCACGTGAAAACAGAAAACAGGAGTTTCTATAAAACGGAACTGAAATTCTACGGAACACGGGCGTTAGCGGTGATAAATTCGGGCTCACGAGAGAAAATTGTCAACAGTTTAGACACTTGTTACAAAAAAACCCATAAAAAGAACAATTGGGTCACAACAAGACAGCACTCGACTGACCTTGTGTAGTTTGAGGGGAAAAAATAGCCACTTAACCCTGAGAGCATAATGCAAGTTCTTCTCTTTTCATTCTCTTCCTCTCGTTCCCCGGCTTTCCTTCTCTTAAGTAGTATGGTCTATTGGCAGAAGAAAAAAAAAACCCCAACAAAACAATGAAAGTGGGTTAAATTACATAAGTGGTAGATAAAAAAATAACACTGTGGTTGACGTTCAAAACTGTTACATCGCTCGTTGTGATAATTTGTTAATTTTGGGCCGCAACAATAAATAACCAGCGCCTGAGGTGTAGCGGTGAGGCAATCCGCCGCCATACGCAGAAGGCCGGAATTTGATTCCCATGTACGGAGAACATTTCTTTTTTAAAGTTTTAGTAAAGTTTTACCATTTTATGGCGCTCGCAACTGCATAAGGTCATATAAGAGCTAAGGGGTGGATATCAACAGAGAAGTTCAAACAGGGAATCAGGCTTACTCTGCTCACCTCTCTAGCCTCAACAGCATAAAGTCTGCTTCGACTATCGAGGCACCCCGGAAATTGCCGTTTACAACAGAGTGACAAACATTCTAAAGAAGTAGAGGAACAATGAAGATAGTAAGGATGAGGAAAGAAAAAGCAGCAATTCCCCCTATGTTGTTCCGGCACAATATGAGCATGCCATTGATAAATCAGCCCATTTACAATTCTACTGTGCTTAAGAACATGTTAATATCCCCTCTTTGGGAATGGCCTAAAGACAACTTCAGTCAGTAGCACTGCCCTGTGGGGGGGGG
>NW_004797279.1:674342-675828 GCF_000002075.1 Aplysia californica | reverse complement strand
TCTCTCTCTCTCTCTCTCTCTCTCTCTCTCTCTCTCTGTTTCATTTGTAGCACAGTGTGTTTAGTAACCTCACTGCAGTTGGTACGAATGAATTTCAATATCTGTTTTTCTTGCTTTTTTGGAAATATATCGTTTACTGTGGGTCAATAATTGAAATTCCGATGTCAGCGGGTGGCTGTGGTCACTTAGTGTTATTTCCACCTTTTTTTAAAAATAAAGAAGGTTTGTGTTGTGCAGATATTCAACATTTATACCCCTTTGGCTGACAACTCTCTGTGCACTAAGCGGATTATGGATCTTTTACACCTCGTACAGACAGGCATTTCTTTGTTCTACGGAAGCTTAAGTGGCTGCTACAAAACCGAGCGGGTGGCTAAAGGGTTCGCCAGTTACAGTAGGGGTAGGTCCTACTTCCTTTCTTCCCCTCTTTTGTTTATGCCTGTCTGAATTACGGTTTCCCCGCGCGCACGAAATGATCGTTGTTGTGTCGTTGTACTTCACTTAGCTCAAACGATGAAGTCGGCAGTATTTTGTTTTTGTATTTTAAAGGGAAAAAAACGAAGTCGTTTCATTAAAGCCTTTTCCGCTGTGACATTCTGTGAAACTGACGGCTTTCTTCCCTCCCAACATGTCCTGAGCCAGTGACATCGAGATCCCGGATATGACCTTAACGTACTTGCGTGTGTCAGACGCATTTCCGGTTCTATGCACGTATAACGTATCATTATTGGTGTCACAACAATCCCCCCCCCCCCGCCTGTCTGTGTGTGTGTGTGTGTGTGTGTGTGTGGGAAATCCGAGTTCGATTTCCGAGTTGGGAGAAAATCTGTATCAAATATCTCGGTCTTTGTGCTGAGGTGTTGTATCCGTCTCAGCCCAGGTTAGCATTGCCTGGAAGTTGTCAGACAGGGTCGAAACCCGCCTTCAGTGTGATTTAAATGGTAGTGTTTAACTACTACATCATGAGGACCAGTTGCTCGTTGTTATTTGTATTAGAAAATAAGAAAACAAACACCCAAACAAAGTGATTAAAAACAGACAAACGAAAACAAACAAACAGACAAACGAACACGAACAACATGTGTTCATTTTCGGTCATCATGAGTTATTTATGGCATTGACAATGAAAATGACAATAATTATTCATCTCGAGAGAGAAATTTGTTTTGGTCGTTTACAATGACAGTAAGGTGCACTCACGCATACGCACAACAAGACAGGACATTAGTAAATACGGTACACGTCTCATTGTGGGCGGTTGGAGGGTACTCTGGTGTTGTTTGTTTCTTCTTTCCCGTCAAACATCTATCGTCCTTATTGCCCTTCTTCTTTTTTATTTTTGCTACTCTCATGTAACACCTCTAATCTTCGGGCGCTCATATGATCTTATGCAGTTGCAAGCGCCGTAAAACCTCTTCTAAAACTAAACATGTCTCACTTGCTGAAACAACCTGCTCCGTAAAACATTCTCTCTCTCTCTCTCTCT
>NW_004797279.1:673239-674242 GCF_000002075.1 Aplysia californica | reverse complement strand
GGGGGGGGTTGATATTTCTGTACTCATTGTTCCTTTTATTGCTGTTCTTCTTGTTGTTCGTAAAGACTCTTTATTTATTACCATATAAATAACATATTAGGAATTCGTTGCAGAAGAACGACGGGTGTGGTTCTTTTTATGTGCGCAAAAGTTAATGTGTGGGTGGTGTGGGAGAGAGAGCGTGAGGGTGGGGGAGGGGGGGTGCTGAGATGTTGATGCCTGTTCAAATATTCAGCCTCAATTGAAAGAAACCCTGAAGACGCTCGGGGGAGGGATGGGGAAGGTAACTGTGCACTAGTACTTGAACGTTAATGTTACAAGCTAGACACAAATTTATAACTGACAATGGAGATACAGTTTAAAAAGTTCTGACAATGTATCTGCTTCCAGGGCGCCTATCATGTATGCGGAAGGTAACACGCAACTAATTATTTGTTTTCACATAGCTCTTCCTCTTAACCTGTTGACATAGGGCGTAAAGTGTAACTGCTTTTGCACAAAGTCTTTGCACATCGGATCGGACGAAATAATGCGACAATCAGAAGGTTTAAATACGTTTGCTAACCCAAATAAAAAAACCTACAAAGAAAATGGCCGTGAGCATGATCGTCAGCGTCAAGGTCTGTAAATTAGACCTTTCATTAAGTCGTTAGAGAATTCGAATTTGGCAAACTGCCACGCCTCATCTTCTAGCAGTTGTGGGTTCCCTGCATGAGAAGTGGGAAGCAATAAATGCAAATAGAGGCAAGTTAGCTATTAGCCTGTCGGTTTCGTTAAGCGGGTTCTGACAACCTGTTGCCAGAAATGATTCGCTTCGCTGGACACTAGAGTACCCTAGCGTAACATCGATCCGTGTAGATCATTTGTAAACCGTTGATGGGTCGGGTAGAGTGTCTCTCGGGATATTGTCAGTGGTACATCAAGGTCTAGATTCTATATCTAAACTTCGTAAGATTTCTATCAAATGCTTTAATCTCTTAAATGGTTTAAAGACGGGGGGTGG
>NW_004797279.1:668472-673139 GCF_000002075.1 Aplysia californica | reverse complement strand
GTGCAGATTCTCAATCTGTGGTATCGCTTGTGTGTGCCCAAGAAATATTTTATCGAAATTCCTTGCATAAAAAAAGCATAACGTAGGTACTATTGTTAAAAAAGAATAGAGCAGTTGTTTTTTCTTTATTCTCTCTCCTATAACTTGGACGTTCTGAGTATTTTAACATCTTGCCGATGAAATACTGTCAAGCCGCATTTATGATACAGCTTTCAGACAGGAGGTCACTGCGAGTGGGTGTTTTTAGCAAGGGTTAACCTTCCCCAAAAGTAGAACGCTGCTAAATTGTAAGCAATGATAGAGTGTTTGTTAACTTTCCTGCACTGATTATTATCATAGTACTTTTTGTATGACGTTGCCGTGCCATTTGAATTGAGCTATACATGCGTCCCAATTGTCATTGTTACTTTTGACACTAACCTTTACTTAACGAAGGGACAACTTTTATGTCGATGCGCGTCTCAAACAAACAACCCATCACTAAACTACAATATGACATTTTTTTTCTTTTTTATTCCAGACTGTTCTTCTCTGCTTCGGAAATCGCATCACGTCACCTCAGATTCTGACCTCATCCCTCCCACGCCAAACCTTCAGCTTCAGAGTACTCCGGGGTAGACCTACGACTCCACCACCAACATCATGCCGCGTCACCACCACGGTCACCATGGTCACCGCCACCATCACCACGACCACCACCACCACCACCGCCACGGGTCCCCCGGTAGACGTCACGGAGGTATGTCCGCCTTTGGGGGCGGGTCCAGCTCTTGGGGCGGAGGCTTGCACTTCGACGATGGCGATGACTTTATGGAGAGAATCCGCAGCCGCTTCCGCAACAGACCCGGAGGCCGCTACGGGTAAGGCTTTTTAAAAATATATAAATTTGTATTTTTAACAGGGTTTCAAAAGAGGTAATACAAGTTTTAAGGCACTTGCAGCACAGTTAGGGCAGTAAGTGTCGAAGATTTGAGGTAATGTTACTGGAGGGGAACATACAAAATTAAGGAGGAGAAAAAGGGACGGATATTTGTTAGGAAAGAAGGAGCAAACCACACAATAGCACCCGCCAACCACCGACACTATCGAGTAAGATTTGGCTATGTCACCGGGTTTGAATTTGAATTTAAGTAAAGCTCTTTTATTGTTTTCGCTTAATGTTGAAATATCATTGTACTTATATTTACTCACATTCTTATAGTCAGTGATTGTGTGATACAAATATTACCATTAAGGGACGCAGGGCCACCAAAACAGTTTGAGCAAAGAGAAGCGCCAGTGCTGTCTGGTGCTAGAAATTTAAAAAAGACGGATAAACAAAAACACCAGAAGGAAAGATAACGAGTAAAACCCACCAGCGGCACCCTCCAACTACCCATAATGTCTTTAGGGGAAAGGGGAGAGGGGGTGAGAATGGACATGCAATGATTCTCGCTTCTTAACGCAAGGTCCAATGACGGTTGTTCATGGGATAAGAATTTCAAACTTTTTTACCCATCCATGATTCAATCAAATGCCCGCTTTGATGTCTTAATGGATACCACCAAGAAGCCGGGGTATCTTCAAAGACTTTAAAAAGATTCATAGTTCAACGATTCATTACAGATAAAGCGTTTGATAACAATGATATGTCCACTTTCCAAATTCTAAGCTAAAAAACAATCCTGTAGAATTTGCAATTCTTTATCATCTTCCTTAATAAAATTCTGAAAGCGTCCACAGACCCTTAAAGTAAGCATTTTTTTGGAAAGACATATTATACCATCGACACTCCCATAGCTTTTTCTTTTTTTTTCATTTGCTCAAGGTTAATGAACCTTAAGTTGTGTATGTTACCTGTTTTCAAATCTATTTTTAAAAAATTCTGCTAGAGCCAAAAGAGAATGGCAACACACGATGCTAATACGAAGTCGCTTGTATGACATGAACAGTTACAGCGCACCTAAGTACGACATCCTAGGCGACCGGGTGCATAACTTTACGGTTGGGCCCACGTGAAAAGAACACCGCTCCTGTGGAATTTGGTTCTCCTCTTTGAAATTTGCATGCACCCCCCTCTCTTTCTCCACCTCCCCCCCCCCCCCCCCCTTTTCCCCACCCTCACCCGCCTAGAAATTAAGTGGGTATAATGATGAGCCATGGTGCGACAGTCTTTTGTTCGGATCCGTAGTGTAGCGTGATTGAAACTGAGATGCATGTTAAGTTCGGATGTCCTGCCCCTTATATAACCTTTGGGTGTTAAAAGGGGCGTTTAACTGATATTAAAATTACACCAATGGGCATGCTCCCTTTTTGACCTTTTGGCCCTTTGGCCTTTTAGCCTTGGAGCGTATTCGCTTTTCCAGATGCCAGACAATATTAAGGCGGCATGCATGATACAACTTTGCCGGATAGGTAGATGGGGAAAGTACGAAAAATTATTTTCCGAATATTAATTCCCTCCCTTCAGATTTTGGCTTCCTTGGTGTACATGTACTTCAAAGAAGATACAATATGGTCAATACGTTTGAAAATTTTTTTTAAAATGTGTAAAGGATGTTTTACTATTTTACAGGTGTGACAGTGATAGATCATTTGTAACCTATATGTTCTGTTTATAGCCCTTTTTCTTTCTGTCTCACAGAACAGGGCGGCTAGAAAGGGTTGCTGGTGCATCCAAATCTCGTCCCTTCCTGCGTATATATTGTCTTGTCGTTTGTAGGATTTATTAGAAACCTGCAAGTGTATCTGTTGTAATGGTTAGGCGCTTCACTGTTATAATAAAGCATTTAATAATAATAATAATAATAATAATAATAATAATAATAATAATAATAATAATAATAATAACAACAACAACAACAACAATATAATAATAATAACAATAACAACAACAATAATAATAATGTATTATTATTACCATTTTTATTATTATTATTATTATTATTATTGTATAGGGCATATCCTCACTCGACAGCAAGCTCTTTGCGTTTTACACTATATTATTACCCCAGCAGACTATAAAATACTCAGAGACATTGTCAGCTTCCCGGAAAGCTTACAGTGCAAGTAGCTAATCAAGCGCTCAAACACTAACAAACTGATAAGATCTTTCAATGTCTATAATAGCTGAGTACCCATTCCCACTTGGATGAAATGAGAAGCATTCGTGTAAAGTGCTATTCCTAAGGAAACGATGTTGGGCCCCTGAAGAGATTCGCGCCCAAAACCTCACGGTTGTGAGTCTGAGAGCCTAATCACTTCGTCTCATTCCTCTGTGTGGATGTTATCAAATGTCTTCATCTTCCTGACAGAATGTTGTATCATAATTAGCAGTGTAAGAACTGCCAGTTTCCTGACTGATCTAACTTGAGTCGATGGTGGACGTAAAACATTGATGATTTATAGTTAGTTATTTAAGTACGATGCAGACAAAATAATAATGCCCGTTCAACAGCAGAGGAATGACAATCTGGCAACACATTTCAAACATTCATACACAAAGAATCAGAAGCACTGCTCTGCAAATGTAATTGTGTGCATATTGTTGTCTACATTTTTAAGTTTCAGACTTAAAAAACAACAACACCCCAAACAGCGCTTCTTCATTGAGTTAAATAGACGTTATCTCATACTTTTTCACTCTTGCACGACTCACGCCTCTTCATGTTCTCCCACAGCTCTACCAATGTTTACGTTTACGGGAACGATGACGTGAACAACGACAACGGAAACTGGCGCTCCTTCTCCGGGACGGCACCGCCACCTAGTGAGTACTTGGCACTCCATTTTGTCTTCTCGTCAGTTACATAACAATATTGTAGTGACATGCCTCGCTTCTATTGTCTTGCTTCTGTTTGTATCTTTGAGGAAGAAATTGAACAAACACCATACGATACACTCCTTTAACGCAAAGAAACATCACTGACTCAAAGCTAAAACACATGTGTGCCGTACACCAAAAGATGGGTGGTTGGTGGGTGCTCTGATGTAGTTGGCTCCTTTTTTCCCCTGCCCAGCACCCTATCATCTTTATCTCTCCTCCTTTTCTTTGTATGTTACTCTCAAGTGGTACCTCTAACTCCCGGCACAGATTCGAACCAATTATTGTGTTGCAAGTGCCGTTTACCTCACATCGTACTTAATCTTACAATCTTATGACAACGTGCGTCTTCCAATGTCACGTATTTGTTTTGTTCAGTTTATGCCAGAAAGTGAACTAATTCCGCAAAATACTCTCTTTTAAGGCAAGAAACGTCCATGATACAACGGTTGAACAAACTTAATAAAACCTGTGTTAGTGACGTTTTTTGGCTGTTTATTTTCTCCAACACTCAAAGACTTTTTATCTTTTTTTTTCGTGCCACGGCCCGTAACTCATTCATCCCTAGGTGTTTATGTGAGTTCCTGCTGAATGGCTGCCCTTGGTTGACTTTGACCCTGGCAGCTTGAAGAGGGGTGGGAAAAAGGAGAGAATCACTCGTATTGCAGAAAGAGGTTGAACGCAACAAATGTAATAAGGATAAATTGCCCATCATTATTGTTTTCCCATTTTTCCTGTAGCTCAGACAGCCATTAGAATTAAGTTGCGGAAATCCGTTTAGACTCACATTTAGATCTATATAGAATGCTTTACATATACTCTCTCTCTTTCTCTCTCTCTCTCTCTCTCTCTCTCTCTCTCTCTC
>NW_004797279.1:666024-667855 GCF_000002075.1 Aplysia californica | reverse complement strand
GAGAGAGAGAGAGAGAGAGAGAGAGAGAGAGAGAGAGAGAGAGAGAGAGAGAGAGAGAACTAGAGAGGGACTTACACTAAACCCTATTTTAAAATAAAGGCAGCAAAATATCGCCATGCGGTTCACAATAATTATTATTGGCGCACCGTCCTTGAGTTTAAGCCCTCCTGCAGTTTCTCAATGTCACATAGTGGCATAGAAAAATGCAGAAGAGAGCTGAAACTGAAGTCAGTGCTATTTTGGTCTGTATCCACCGTATCGTGCCTAGAGGTTGTTCCCCCCCCCCCAAAAAAAAAACTTTAAAAAGCTCAGGATACCCCACATGTGTTGGATGTGTTGGCAGTTGTCGCAAAGAACTGTGCAAATTTGACTTGCCTTCAAGGTTTGCTCTCGATAGACATCCCCGTTGCCGGGTAACACCCTGTGCCTTCCTCGGTTTACATGCTGCTACATCTTTTTCTTTTGGTTTAAGTATCATTTGAACATATTATTATGCGTAGAGGTAATGGTCGTTTGATGCTGTAGGCAGTGTTTGAATTTCAAAGGATGACGCCATTTTTATCTAGGTATAGCAAGCACATTTCAGGGGGTGAAAAAACCCTCAAATAAAAGTGGTTCAAATTATCTTAAAATGTCAACACTTTGCACCTAACCGCCCAATTTGGACTTTGTGAAATTTTACAAACTCAAGCGATTTACGCAGGTGCATACCTTAGTAGGAAGAATCTAATAATCACAAAATGGCTTTAAGAAATTATGTTTTCTGGTATTTAGAACTTTTAGCCAACAAATTCGACCAATGTGAAGTTGTCATGGAATTCAACTCTTTCTTGCCGTATCATGCAAGCTTCTTATTCTATTACCTCCTCTCTTTTCGGAGGTAGATGTGGTCAAAAGTAATGATTTTTAAAATCTGTAACAGCGAGCTCTTCTCTTTTCTTTCCCGTCCTTAAAAAAGAAAGACGGGTAAAAGAAGCTTGCACATGTTTGGTTCAATGTGGTTACAGATGTTGGAGGTTGAAACGAAATAAATACACACGAACACGCACACGCACACACACACGCACACGCACGCACGCACGCACGCATGCACGCACGCACGCGCGCGCACGCGCCACACACACACAAAGCAGCAAATGAATTTAGTGTCGCGTTACTATTGGCTTGACAACCATAGCAAGTCCTTGACACCGCGAAAGGTCTGGTCACCAAGGTCAAAGACATTATTTCTATAATTATGTCCCTGCCCAAGGTTCGTCGTTCCTCAGTGTCACTATAAAAATGTGGTTCTCTTGCCAAGGACAATGTGCGGAAATCCATTTGTCTTCCTTTAAAGTACTTGTTTTTAAACCACCAATAACATAATTTAGATCTTTTAGGAGGTGGGCTTCCGACTTTGCCTGTCTGGGCTAACCCAAACTAAAAGAGACACAAATTCCCTGAAGAAAAACAGATGTAGTCGATACAGTTTTCTCCCAACTCAGAAAATGAAATCGGGTCTCCTGCGCTACAGCGAAATGTCTAACCGCTAAACCTTCGATGCCGGTACAGTGTAAGTGATGCATGAAATTCTAAACAGCACAAAAATGACCATGATCATATGCATAAAACAAGCTCTTAAGGATCGTTTTAGAATAGCATTTATTTTGCTTTTGGAAACCGCAAAAATGTATCAGAATAGGAACGCAAAGAGAAAGAGAGGGGGAAAAGTCTGTAACTCTTTTATTACGAGAATGAAAGGAATGTTTGCGCACTATCGGGTGTGTTCTTCTTCGTTCTCTTCTTTCCCTCAATATCTCTGACTCTCCTTTTCACTTACCCCCTCCCCCCC
>NW_004797279.1:635844-649327 GCF_000002075.1 Aplysia californica | reverse complement strand
GGGGGGGCAGAAAGTGGAGACGAAAGCAGATGACAGACCATTCCTTGAGACCAGGAAAGGAGGTGAAAGGAGACAATATTTTGAGAAGAACATTTTTCCGTCGCTTCCCGAATTCGAACCTGGAACCTTTGAATGAGAGGTGAACACCTTAACCTCTAGGCCACGAGAGCCCCCTAGGTATGAGTTCGATTCTCGAGTGGACAAGTTATTTCTTCAGTGCCTCAACCTGTCTTCTGGAACGCTGCAGCCTATTAAGCCCGGACTGGTCCTTATGTTCAAGGCAAGGGCAGCCCACCTCCCAAATGATTTAAATTGTGTAGATAAGTTATAAAAGTATTCAGATCACTACAATCAATCCCAGCTGTTTTTTACGATCTTTCCAAAAAAAACCTAAAACCCACAATCCTTGCTCATGAATTAATATATCCTAATTTAGATACGAGTCTACTCCACTAAGTATACAGCTGCATGCATAGGTAGGTACGCACATTATAATGACAAATTGTTTTTATTGAAAAGTGACCATTTACAGACCCCGCTCATCTTCAAAATTATATGTGAGTAAGATGAGATCGGAGTTTAGAGTCCCTTTCAAAACTACAAAGTTATCATAAAAGAAATGGGACCTCATGTTCTCCTAAGGCTTGGCGCGCACAGGGTAAATTTAGTTGCGCAACAGTTGCTGTCTCCGGGCAACTTATTTTATACACCGCGCGCACGGAGCTACGCAACAGCCAGGCAACAGTAAGCTATCATCATTACTGACTTCCACATTTTGACGCCATAGACTTCCACAGGCAGTTTTTGTCTGTGGATTTTGGGTTCATCCTTTGATCAGTCAGAGGTTTTTAAAAGGACATTTGGCCTTTCCTCTGGACTCAGATCTTCCCTGTTCTCAATCACAGCCTCACAAACCTCGACCCAAGCTTTCTTTTTCTTATCTCTGTCAGCATATTCATCTGAGGTCTTGTTGTAGAGGACAGGTTTCTTTTCAATGATAGAAATAAATGTTTCAGTTCAAATGGGATCGATATAAATTTTCTTTTCTTGCGGAATGAAACAATGTATTGTGTGTACCTCTGTCAAGTCTGTTCTTGTGAGTGAAAATAAATGATCCTATACTACATGACGGCAAACCTTTTTAAAAAAAATATGCAGGTGTGTTTGTGTCCCCATTGACATAGTTAAGATTCTTTAGGAGGCTGGCTTCGACCCTGCCCATGAGGTTCAACCTGGGTTTGGAGGGATACAACATCCTTCCCTGCAGAAAAACCGAGATATAGCATGCATTTCGTCAGGGGCCCAACGTTGTGTCCTAGGGAAAGGCTCTTGACACAAATTTTCCTCACTTCACGCAGTTGGGAAAGGGTACCTAGCAACCGAGAGTGAGAGATTTTGTCCGTTTGTTAGGCCTTGAGCGCTTAATCAGCTGCTTGTACTGTATGCTTCCAAGGGGAAATGAGAATGTTTCTGAGTGTTCTGCTGGGGTAATATTATAGTGTTCAGAGCGTATAGAGCTTGCTGTCGAGTGGGGATGTGCGCTATATGCGCTGTACAAAATTTAATGCTATTTATTATTATTATGTTCCAAAAGTTGTTAATATCTAGTAGTCATGGGTACAGACTGACATGATCTGTTGAGTCAGCAAACATTGTGGAAAGACCGGAATTCAATTGACATTTATTACTGTATGACCTTTCAATGTAACTGAAGGTTGCTCTTTCGCGTGCTCTCTGTCTCGATGATCCACTGCCTAACATTCAAATTGTTCTCACTGCAGGTTACTCGCGACCCTTTATTCTTTTATTTGTCTAATAAAAATAATAAATACTAAATATCATTTGTATAGCGCACAATTCCGCTCCACAGCAAGTGCTATCCCTTTTACGCTATCTCATTACCCTAGCTGATCCTATAACACTTAGAAAAATATTTGGCTTCCTGGGAAGCATACGACGCAAGCAGCCAATTAAGCACTTAAACACTAACAAACTGACAAGACCTTTCGCTGTCTACAGAAATCGGGTACCACATAATTTTTCATCAAACAGAGAGTCGTTACGTGGTGCAAGTGTAGCATCAGAAACGATATAATTTCTGCTTTAATGTAGGCGTTTTAAATCCGTCTTCGACACAATTTAGGTTATTTCGGAAGCGGGCTTTGACCGTATCTTTTATAAGATATGCAATAAAACTACTCAACTCGCAATAATCGAGCTCAAGTCTTCTGCGTGCGATGGAACATCGCCTAACTTCTACACCACGGAGCCGGTCCTGTAGTCATGGGTACTGACAGATGCAAAGCCTCAGCCGTCCTCCCCCATCCCCCGCAAAAAACCAACATGATATCTTACAATTTCGCTACCAAATTGAATATAAGGTTTCTCTTAAGCTTAAAACTAACTCTCGTTCAGCTGTCCCCAATGTGCCTCGCCTACTTGTTTCAGTTGTGTGTCCCCTCTCCATCGTGTAACGATAATGTATTGTAGATATAAACTGTTGACTCGGAGCCATGACACCGAATTATGTTGGTTCCCGGTAGATAATTTTTCTCTGACGTCCTACAAAAACCATACCTGTCTCACGGTTTTGTGTCCACGAACACGTTCTGGCTAATCCTGCATTGTTTGTGGCCTGGTGTTGTTACTTTCCATTTGATAGTGGATTACGTTTGTGTGTGTGTGTGTGTGTGTGTGTGTGTGTGTGTGTGTGTGTGTGTGTGTGTGTGTGTGTGTGTGTGTAATGTGTGTTTGTGTGTGTGCACGTGAGAGTGTTTGTATGCATGTAATGTGGGTGTATATGTGTGTGTGGGGAGAGAGAGAGAGAGAGAGAGAGAGAGAGAGAGAGAGAGAGAGAGAGAGAGAGAGAGATGCAAACACGTATAACATACTCTCATACACTATAATACTCTTTCTCTTTTATGAAAATAGTTCTGTTTCTTTGTTATTAGTTTGTTTTGTTATAATTTTAAAACTAATTTGAGAGCTTTTTCTAATTGTGACATTTGAAATTAAACCCGTGACTCCAACTCTACACGAGTGAAGGCTCCCCTCCACCCATTGCTAACTTCTTCTCCCCCTCCATATTTTGTCCTTCCTTCCTTTATGTTTTACCATTATTTGAATACCGCACCTTACACAAATACAACCAAGTACCTGTAACATAAGCGGCCTCCTCATCCCTACAGAATGTTTGAAGAAGCAGGAAAGTCAACATAATATATACATTTCAGAAAGAAAAAAGAAATGAATATCTCAGAAGAAAGAGCAGCTGATTAGCATTCTCAGGCATGAGGTACATGGGAAAAGATGTTCATCCTTAATCTATTGTAACGAGAAACTTTCTCATGTTTTGTCTGGAATGCATTTAAGCCGCTTTATGCCTTCACATCAGAATCTATCTATCTATCTATCTATCTATCTATCTATCTATCTATCTATCTATCTATCTACACTGCAAAGTAGGTGTCCAGGGAGCTTTGTGAGACTTAAAAAAAAAATACCCAGTCTCTGTTGCGTAGCAGTCAGGGTGTCTTGTTGCCGTACGCAGAAGCCTTGATTCAATTCTCGCGTTGGGACTTTTTTTTAAAATCGAGTATCTCGGTTTTTCTTTTTCGAGTGCTGGGATATTGTAGGCCCCTATACCTCCGAGGCCGGGATAGCCCTGACAAGCAGGGTCAGAATCAGTCTCCTAAAGTGTCTAAATGGTGTGGATGGGTGCGTTAAAACGCCTGCATTAATTAAAATGCATTTGCAAAATTTAAAAAAAAAGCATAGTACTATGATGCAGGAAGAAGAGAGAATGTTATTGTTGAAGGTCTGTTTGTATAAACCGTTGTGAAATGTTTGACATAATATAGAGCAAGATGAAAAAGAAAAAGTAGGGACGAAGAGATGGCAGATAAAAGCAAAGAAAAGAGACACTAAAAAACCCCCGCAAGAATGAGGATGTTGTTAAACAATAGCGTTTGGGAGCGGCCCTGATATGACAGGACTCACAGATTCCAACGATTCCATTGTGTCGTCTAGCACAGTATCAACTCGGTTTGCCAGATCTGGATTATAGATCTAGACCCTTTTAATTGTTGTTTTTTTTTCAATTCAGAAAAATATAGCGTCACTTGTTCATGAACAGAAGCTAATGACAAACCAAGACAAAAACACAACATCAACAACAACAATAACAACAACAATAACAACAACAACAACAACAATAACAACAACAACAACAACAACAACAGTAAAAACACCATCATTTAAAAAAAATCCAAAACAAAACAAAAAAACAAGCAAACAATATAAAAAATTCGAAACTGTTTCAGGAATCTGTCCTTGGAGATAGGCTGATTGCCTAATGGGGATAGAGAAATAGAGAAAGAATGAGAAGGGGGGGGGGGTTGGATTTACTTGGATTTACTTGGATCCAGAGCTAGAATCATAGCAGGCGGCACATGTCCATAGCTGCTCATCTCTCATTTCCAGCGTCCACCTCAGGGTCTTTCTGCTAATTGTCTCCATGAGGAGGCATGAGACATGGGGTGGGTGGGGGGGGGGGTGGGGGTGGGGGAGGGAAGGATAGAAAATTTACACTTTTGTTTGAGCCACTTAGGCAAAGATCTGCCTGTCAGCCAAGGGTAATACAATTCAGTGTTCCTCAGTTGTGTATTCCTATCATAAAGTACATTATGTGCTTAATTTCGGACTAGAATTTGGAACTACTTTAGCAGTCTAAAATCTGATATTTCTCACTTCTTTTTTATACTGTCCTATTTTTTAAGACAAGGTTGCGACTCAAAGCAAGTTTAAGAAATTAAGCTCTCTCTATTTCGACTCTATCTTAAAGGGCTGGAGCCAAATCTGTTTGCTCTAAATTCAGATAATTAGAAAATGGGTGCGTGTGCAGCTCCATCCAACTGCAAGCAATGCTATCTATCTGCTCGTCTGCTCTCTTGTAGGAGGGCGCAGACGACATACGCCTACGAGGGGTCCCATCTGATGACATTTGACCCATCCTGTCTCCCACCAATGCCTAACATATCTCCATCCCTACATTCACTCCCGCCCCCGGCCGACCCGTTCCACTTCTTTTTTTTTTTAAACTTCGTGATCTATTTTGTCCCCTCATTCCTCACTCTGACCACGTAATCACGTAATCACTTGCGCCCCCCAACCCCCACAACCCCTCCTTTTTCACACCACAACCTCTCACCCCCCCCCTCCCCCCCCCCTTTCTCTTTCCCTTTTCGAGGTCTGTGCTCAAAACGTGCCTGAGTGCCTTACCTGCTTTGGTTAAATTTGGTCTCGATGTGTAGGATGGAGCTGAAGTACGGAGGAGGGGAAAACTGGGAGGGAAAAAAAGGAGGTGGGGGTGATGGGGGGAGGATAGCCTAACGGTTTGCATAAAATGAGACCAAAAAAGACCAGATGCTGATCATCACATGCTTTCTCTCTCCTCTCTGTGCCAACAGTCTGGAGTGTCAGAGTGTCAGTTAGTCCGAGCAGTAGACACTGTTGTAGCACCGCCAGTTGTGAGTGAGATTCTAAGCTTTTTTGTCCTAAATTCCCGGAGGACATAATAGCATAATATACTATTGCTATTAATTAATTTTTTTGGTACTATTTCATCTATGTGGTTTTCGGTGTTGCATCTTCGTGGATATAGTCGGTCGATTCAGTTGTGGAGAGTGGAAACGGAGAATATAATCCGTACGCGTGAAGTTAACCTTTCTCAAGAATGTGGAGAATTTAGGTATCACTTTCCTACAAGCGTGTTTTGCTTTCCCGAGATGTGAATGTATTTACGTGTGTTTACGTGTGGTTCACCTCATTGCATGGGAGTTCCTGCGTTTATGTATGGTTCATCTCAATTAATGAAGCCAGAGTGTGCATTTATGTATGGTTTACCCCCCCCCCCCCCCCCCCCCCCCCCCCCCCCAGTTCACTATTCACATCCAGGTTTTGTCAATGTGGGTCGTAAAGGACTAGTAGTAGACTCTTACGCGGGTTCAGCTCTGCTGTTGGTCTTTTGCAAACATTTATTAGTGTATATTTTGCCGCAGATCTTACACAGCCGTAGTTCAACGTATTTAGTCTTCCGGTATCGCAGTCATTTCCAGCGGTTCATTTCTGTTGATAAGTTATGTTTAGCAACCTTCGATTTTGGTTCGATGTCAATGTTTGACAATGTACAGTAGCGATTACCAACTTGGGTGGCACTACTCACTAGTGGGCAGTTTAGTAATCTGGTGGGCGGTGGTAGTGACAGATGATCTATCTATCGTCATCAAGGAATCTTTGGGGCTCTCGTGGTGTAGAGGTTACGGTGTTCGCCGTTCTTTTAATAGGTCCCGGGGTCGAAACCTGACAGTGACGACAAAAGTGAGTGCTGGCTATAAAAAAGGGGACGCTCACTGATGTCTGTGTAGTGTCTATATCTAGTCTACTTGCCCAAGGCATGCGGCGACCATGACATATATTGTTAGCACGTGAGAACCAGGTTCTTGAGTGTCATAGGGTATACTGTGAGCTCAAGTGAAGACACTCATTGAGTTTACTGAAAAGAAGGTCACTTAACACGCCCATGCCTTAAACTTATGCCCTTTTCTTATGTAGGTGTTATCAAAAGCTCCCACTGACACAATTTACATAATTTAGGAGGCAGGCTTCAAATTTGTTTGTCAGGGCTAATCTGGGTGAGAGGAAACACATCAGCAGAAAAACCGAGATACTCGACAAATGTTCTCCCCACTCGGTAATTCATTGAGCTCGGCTCTTCCACATGAGATGTCCAAGGGTCCTGACAGCAACAGTGCAGCAGGCACTGGTTCACATAAACAACTACTACTGCGATTTGTTCAGAGTCACGGGCAGAAACAGTAGCTGCTGTGGTTAAACCTTACATATAATCTAGTAATAGACGTGAATATCGTTGTACAAAACTCTTGTGTGTCGTCTGTTTCAGTTTATCATCTTAGCTTCTTTTTTTCCTCGCGTTTACATGATCACAGACTTATACTGTCATCACTCAGCAAACACATCGCTTCAGGCTCTCAAAAACACAAAGGACTAGAATATGATTCTCTGCTCTAAATAGATCAAGTTGCAATCGTACGAGCGCCTTGTTCTCTTTTCCACCTGTTAAGCATCAGGCAAGGTGAGCAACAAGAATTCCTCAATATTCTCATCGCAGCAACTAGTTCAGATAGAGTTTATCATTGTACAATGTACATTGTTGTATACCTTTTGTCTGTTGTGAATTATGCGAAGCTGGTGAAGTGTGGCCTTGATCTTTTCCAGCTGCTCATCGAAACCGTACCGGTGTCTTTGGTGTAGCAGTTAGTAGTTAGGCGTTTCACTATCGCTCGCAGAAGATCTGAATTCGATTCATGTTGGGGAGAATTTTTTATCGAGTGTCTCAGTCTTTCTGCAAGGATGTTGTATCTATCTCAGTCTTGGTTGGCCTCGACAGGCAGGGTTGAAACCCGCCTCCTAAATAATATATTGCGTCGACAAGAGCGTATAAACACCATTATAAAAACAGTATTGTTTGCTGTTGTTGACTTCTGGTGTCCTTCTGTTTTTAAGGAAGCTTTCATTTACTGTCCTCACTTTAGTCTTCTTGACCACAGAAGTCTTCGTTTGGGTTTGTTCGGGTTTCCCGCCCTGCTAACACTACTTGACCTTGTGGGCAATTATTATATTATTCCTGCTCCTTTGTTGCGTTTTACGAGCGCGTAATTGAGTAAAGAGAAGCACAGAGACACAATTTATTATGGACATTTGGTGCTGGGGAAAAATAAAAGACAGACAGATAGAAACAACACAGAGCCGAGAGGGAATTTAAAGAAGTTGGATCTACCCGCCCTCCAACCATTCACTTCCTACTGCATACAGATGATTAACAGATGGAAAAGAGAACAAGGAGGACACACCCTTGCAACTTTGATCTATTTAAAACAGAGGGTAGTGTACCTGTCCGTTGCCCGTTCTTGTGTCTGAAGCGGGGTATATAAAATTATGTAAAAATGTTTCTTTGTTCTCGATTTAGATTTTACATGTACTTGTGTTTACACGAGGTCATTCATGGGAGTGACGGTAGTTCATGCAAACTCGCAATTGGTTCCTTCTAACCCTTTCCTAATTCTATGGCCGGATCTTCCAACGAAGGAGTTAGTTAATTTCCAATTTTGGAAGTCAAATATAACCATCACAACCATCCCCTTCCACACACACACACACACACACACACACACACACACACACACACACACACACACTTACGTTTCTCAATGACCAATCATAGTCTCAAAGTGACATTGAAACAAAAAGGACCCGTTTATATTTGAAAATGAAGCATAACAGTGCTGTAGTTTGAGTACGTTCCTAAAAGTTTGTATTTCTGAGCTCTGTTATTCGTTTTACAAATTATCAAAATATTTTTAAGTTTGTGATGCCATCTCGTACCAGCATGCAAAGTGAACTTCATAAGGCCAAAGACAAGGAGAGCGATGGGTACACATCTTGCAACCCCCCCCCCCCCCCCGAAAAATAAAGCAACATACGCATAGAATCTAGGAAGTCTTGAACAAGGAAAGGCATATAAATGATTTGGGGGAGGGTGGATGTATAGATTAATATGAGGTTGAGAAAAGGATTGGTTGTTTTCTTCATATTAATATTATTACTGGCAAACAAGCCACTGGGGTTGGCAGGGTGCGGGAGGGAGGGGGATTATGGTGCAGCAGTTAAGCACTTCATCGTTGCACGCAGAGGGCCCCCGTTCGATTCCCGCGTTGGGGAGAATAGTTACAAAATGTCTCGGTACTTTCTGCTGGGATGTTGTATTCCTCTCAGGTAAGATCGAAGCATGCCTCCCTAAAAGATCTAAATTGAGTCGATTAGGGTGTAAAAAAACACCTCCATTCAAATAAAATTAAACAGGTGGAGAGGATGGTCGGGAGGTAAGTGGAAGTATTCTAAGATAACCCCAACCATACGTGGGTACATTTATTCAATGTCTCCCTACATTTACCTGTTCACAGTTAATGCAAAAAGGAGCGTCAATGTGACTGTGCCTATTTTGTTCTGTTTTCCCCCCTTTGCATGAACCCATTTGTCCCGTCCCTGCTTTGTCTAAAGGCGCAAGAGTCACATTCATTCGACAAAATGAACATTCAAGGGTGACAACAAGAGTAAACGAGCCTTTCAAAGCAGTGGTTGGTGTACATAATGTGAATTGAGGGTTTCAATTACAATTGGGTGTGTACATAACGACATTGCAACACCTGGTATGGGTGGTGGTGATGGTTGTCATCACTTGTTAATTAAAATTAACTTTGGTTTAGGAGTGGGGTGTTTTTTTTTCGAATTCGTGCTGCTTAGGTGGGATTGGTCTGCGCATTACTTCAACAACCAAAGGGTTTTTAAAAAAGAGTTATACAACTGCCCCAAGAACATTTTGTAACGGTTTACATTTTGACTTAGAAACATAGAGCCCGATGAATGAGCACATGTAGAAAGTTAACTTCTGGCCGCTATATCGGAGAGCCCTTTTTATTTTTGAAACTATACATATATGTGCATTAAACTTCGAATTTATTTTTTTCTTTTCTTTTTGTTGTATTTTTCCCTTCTTGGACTCGTCTTTAGAGAGAGAGAGATAGAGATATAAAGATAGATAGATAAAGAGAGACAGAGAGAGAAAGAGAGACAGAGAGAGAGAGAGAGAGAGACAGAGAGAGAGAGAGAGAGAGAGAGAGAGAGAGAGAGAGAGAGAGAGAGAGAGGGGCGAGACACAGCTAAAGGTAGAGAAACACAGAGAGAGAGACTGAGACAGAAAGAGAGACACAGAGAGAGAGAGAGAGAGAAAGAGACACACACACACACACACACACACACACACACACACACACACACACACACACACACACACACTCACAGAGAGAGAGAGAGAGAGAGAGACAGACAGACAGACAGACAGACGGAGAGAGAGAAAGAGAGAGAGACAGAGAGAGAGAGTGAGAGAGAGAGAGAGAGAGAGAGAGAGAGAGAGAGAGGGAGAGGTGGGGGGGGGGGAGGGTTCACGTACAATAACTATTGTCGCACGTAATGTGAGTGTCTCTTCCGTGCTGGGTGGCCTTCGTAATGACGGGGGTCAGAAGCACTTAGGAGGGGGTTTGCTTTTTATTTTATTTTGTTTTTGTGTATGCTAGTTCTTTTTTGTTTTTTCTTCTTTTCATTTTGTGTATTTTTTAAGCAGGTAGGATGTTGTATCCTTCTCAACCTGGGTTACCTTTGATAGGCATGTTAGAAGTATGCATTTACTTAATATTTAAATCTATCTATCTATCTATCTATCTATCTATCTATCTATCTATCTATCTATCTATCTATCTATCTATCTATCTATCTATCTATCTATCTATCTATCTATCTATCTATCTATCTATCTATCTGCCTGCCTGTCTGTCTGTCTGTCTGTCTGTCTGTCTGTTTGTCTGTCTGTCTGTCTGTCTGTCTGTCTGTCTGTCTGTCTGTCTGTCTGTCTGTCTGTCTGTCTGTTTCCCACTGCTGTTTCCCCCTCGGGATTCATTTAACTGAATACAGGAATACAGAACGATAAGAAAGAACAATAGAACTATAGGATAGACAAGTTGAATGCTGACACTTTCTGTTTGGAGCTCTATACTGAAATGGGTACCTTTCTTCTGCTGTACACCAGTAATGTTGCTCTGCACTGTTCAGTGTTCAGTAGTTATTTGGCGGGCGCACTGGTGTGGTTTGCTACTTTTTTCCTGTCAAACAGCCTTTGCCCTTGTCTCTCTTCTCACCTCGAGTCTTTATATGTCACTCTCTAGTGACACCCCCAAGTTTCGACCCTTACATAGCCTAATTGGGTTGCAAGTGCCGTAAAACTCTTACTATGGAAAAAAGTATAATATCTTCAGCGTTCAGAGTGCACTTCCTGCGTTATTGTCAATAAAGTTTTGCGTTATTTTCCTGGGAAATTGCCAACGATTATTACACCATTCTTTTCTAGTAGTCTATTAGAAAGAAGGTACATTTACTAGAAATGCGAACTTTTGCAGAGTAATATTATCACCAAGGTTAGTAATGTCATGGTCGCCCAAGCACATCACTCAGTTTAGGATAGGTAACAAATGGAGAGAGGCAATTATGTTAGCGATAGGGACGATAAACTCTTGTCCTGTGACATGATCGGCATCATCAGCTGATGTGAACAGGGACGATAGAAGGATATCAAGGATGGATCAGCGACATTTTTACGTCCACTCTGACTATACATATATATTTAGAACAGTGTTTGTAAACTTTTTACTATTCTGTGCCCACTTTTGCCACTTTTTAGAGACGATATCATTTCCGAGCCGCCCATCAAAATAGGTGGGGGCTTTAAATAATAGCTACCACTACCTGGGTAATCCCAACCGTTCACTAGAATTATCAAATCCCCCCTGGTGGATGATATCTCCCAGGTTGTCAAGCATCAGTTTAGAAAATTCAAAGGGAGAGGTTCTTCAACCCAGCCTTTTCATATGGGGTAGTTGACAGGTGACCTGGTGTGGTTTAATTCTCCTTTCCCATAGACCAAATATTGTCTTTACAAAGTCTCCTTTTCTTTGTTTATTACTATCCTATAACACCTCTAATCTTAGGCAAAAAGAAAAGAAGGGCTTGGGGCTGTTTCGAGAAATAATGTACCCCCCCCCCCCCTTCCCAAAACAAATCCCCCAAACAAATAAAAAATACACAGCTTAACATAATCATGACATACAGTGTAACCATTGGGTAATTTGTAACGGCCACAACTCTGATTAGAAGTCGTCCACTCATCTCATACAAATCCTAGATCTATTTTGTGTTGTCTGCCCTGAGGTGTAACATCTTACTTATAACTCTTCTTTAAAAACGCAACCAAAATATGACTTAGATCCTTTGTTTTGCTGATCACTTTAATAATATCGCGTTGTAAGGAGCTTCTTTTGATAAAACACGTCTGCCCCCCACCTCCCCTCGCACCCCTTTTTAACAAATTTAGAATTAACATGAAAAAGAACAAGGAAACAAACCCTGAATTTGTAAATCACATTGCAGTCTCTGGGCACAGCTTCACTACACCGGGCCTCCCATTTTACGTGACCTCTCCATTGCTTGTCTTGTTTGTTTTTTTGCCCCGTCCACCTGCACGCCGATGTGTTGGCAAACTTATAGTCCAGTGTTACAGTGGAAAAAAGGAGCTCGAAAACCTTTAATCTTGAGGTTATCTCTGAAACGGCTAGTCTGTCACCATTAAAAGGATACTTACAACAAACTTTTTTTCCGGCCTCTGTTACTTTACAGTGTCGATTGGAGAAACAAATGTCTTTCTCTTGCTAATTGTATTACTTGTTGCATTGTTAAAGGTTATATTGTTTTTGTCTTTGTCTCATGTTTCTTTGGCCACCTCTATCTATCTTTTCCTTGGCCTGCCTCTTCTGCTGTATCCATCTGGTCGGTTGTATGCTCTCGCTGCTCTACTGTTTGGTGGTAGTAATACGATAAACTCTTTAAAAGGTTCTCTTGACGAATTGCTGCAGTCTCCCCCACTCCCCACTAAACACACAGACACACAGACACACACACAGACACACACACACACACACACACACACACACTTCGCCAACCTCTGTGGTAGGCCCTATTAGTGTATCACGAAGGAAAGAAATGGGCATGGTAAAAGTAATTGTTACGACGAAGCAATATACTGCAAGATGCCAATAACACAAAGGTTTTAATAATATTATGTTGATACGTCGAGGCAATTATTATACTACTAGGTAACATTACTACTTGTGTTCTATAGCATTAACAAGGTAAAAAATAGTCTCGCAGTCTGTTGCTCGTCCAACCCGTAGTCCTTTATTCTGTAGTATGGGATGGTATCGTGAAGTACGGTAGTGGCAGTCCTCATTAATTGGTTCTATCCTCTACTGACTGAAGTCTTCTGCCCTGTGTTCTTTTTAGATTCTATGCGGATTTTGCTGAACAATTTGGAGCAGCCGAAATTGGAGTAGTTCTAAAAGCAATGACACAGTTAAAGTCTTTTTCTTTTTAGTTCAAGTTTGTATCTCTTTTAAGCCATTCAATATGGAATTTTTAAAATCGGTTTGATAGTTTCGGTGCGAGCTGTTCTTATCAATGACATGTATTCATTAATTTCTTGCTACGGTTGAGGGATTACGTTTGTTTGTTAATGTCAAATGAATTCATGACACATCCGTTAAAAAGTTACTTTCAAAGAATAACCAGCGATGCCTTAAAAGAGAAAAGATAAACCTTTTATTTTAGTGTTCTTGGAACAACCGTTAGGTCAGGTTTGGTAAATGTACTCGTGGTAAATGTATACGGTCTAAGGTAATGATAGTCTGAAAGAGAGAGAGAGAGAGAGAGAGAGAGAGGAAGAGAGAGAGAGAGAGAGAGAGAG
>NW_004797279.1:629401-633296 GCF_000002075.1 Aplysia californica | reverse complement strand
GGGGAGCAGGTTAGGATGGATGACGAGGACATCAGGTCAGGATTGTGTGTGATTGTTTTTGTTTTTTGTTTTTTGTTTTTTTTTTGTGTGGGAAGTTTTACTTGTCAACAATGGCTTAAGTAGCACTTAGGCTCGTTCATGTGGTCTTGAATCCAACACTTAGGAGCTGTGAATGAGCCCACCGCTGTAAGTGGCTGGCTGTTGAGTGTTAAGGGCGGCATTTTTTACACCCTTTGACGCACGTGAGCAGTGGGGTATTTATACACCGTCTTCAGTCCCTATTTGCAAGAAAATTGTCTAGCCGAGGTTTGTATTCAGAACAGATGGACTTACAATGATCATACAAGTCGAAGAAAGCCTACCTAACGATCCGACCAATTCTAAAAGAGTGTTCCGACTTTGGAGAGACTCGAAGGAAACTTTATCTACCTAACTAAAATGGTTAATCCACGTTTTGATATACACGTTTTGATATACACGTATTTCTATGTACTGTCAGCCACTTTGGTCTGTCAGAGGAAACGTTGATATCATGTGTCACGATGCTATGGAATCTGGCACTCGTCAATTTTCGGACTTGTAGAACTATTGATCTCATCTGAAAGCTTTTTTATTTGCCTTGCTTTCTATGAAAAAGTTCCATCTGCCTTGAATAGAAGTCAAGAAATTTGTGATTGAAGAAGGTGGGGGGAGCGTAGTTTCTGAGATTAGAGAGAAAATTGCTGCCAAAGCTTGGTGACTTCTATAGTTTGATAGTCCTTGAAAACTGAAAATTTACGTATTATTTTGTTTTATTAATCAACATTTTCTATAAAATTCGCATGGAGACGTGTTTTACACAACAAAGATTTGACAAAAATTGCCAAACTGCAGGAAAGATGCTGTTTCTTCGATTTCAATATTTTCACGAGCGCCTGATTTCACCACGATGCTTCACATGTGCATTTAATATTGTTTTCGTTACTTGATGACAATCTCGGCAAGAACCCGTTAATTCCCGGAGACGGCACGCTTGGCGTGACCGGGCCGCTACCACTGACATTGGTTTTACACGTAGCTGCACTATAACAACGTCGTGCACACTTTCATTGCGCAGTTGTTGCTATGTTTTCTCATCTCGCTTCAATGTCTAGAGTTAGTGTAAGCATAATTTTTTTTCACTTTTAAACAGCAAAAACGACACTAAAAAAACAACAACAACAGCAACAACAATACAATTACCTTAACAGCAACAATTACAATAACAACAGCAACAACGACAACGACAACAACAACAACAACAACAACAACAACAACAACAACAACAACAACATTCACAACCACAACAACAACAATACCACCACCACCACCACCACCAACACCAACAACAACAATAACAGCAATACCAACAACAACAACAACAACGACAGCAACAGCAACAACAACAACAACAACAACAACAGTTACGAAAGAGGCACAGCAAGACAACTTACTGATCTAATGAGATATTTTGCTATAAAACAGTTGGTAAAGGATTTTAAAATCTTGTTCTTCATGTAGTTGATTTCTAAGTTGTCAGGAGACTGTGCAGGTTACACAGTCATTGCTACATCGACTATAACGGACAAAGCGTGGAGGCTTGAATGGATGACCAGTGACTTTACTGTCCAGCTCTGTAGTGAAGCGACATACATGGACAGAGGGCTGGAATTATTTATCTTATCGCCCACGTTGAGTGTTCGACTCAAAGGAGAATGTTTCACTTTAGGCTTAATGTCGACTGCAGATCGATAGATTTGACTATGAGACTGGCCGATATATTATGCCTGGGACGGTATCTGCAGATTGAGAGTGTGCTTTATTGTGTGAAGTGCTTGTGGCGGATCATTCCAGGAGGATTTTCACCCCTGATTTTCATTATTGTTAAAAAAAATTATTTTTAAAAGGGAATTAGAATCTAATACCATGAGATTGCGAAGGTAAAACCGTTTTTACATTTCTGATTCTACAAACTACAATAACGAGTACCAGTTGAGCGCTACAGAAGACTTATTGCGCAGATGACAAAATTGTAATAATACTACAAGAGCCTACATCATTCAGTTTACTTTCCGGGGAAAATGAAGGCTCCTCGTGAGGTCAGCAACTATCGCTTTCGCACTCCGTTATTAATGGTTGGCAGATGACTGAGTAAGCCAGTTTTTTTCTGCTTTGCCATTGGCAGCTCGTTCTTTCAGTGAGTTCATGTATTATCAAGCTGAGGAGGTTACTTCAACTTATCAACCCTACAATTCGTAAGTCTGTTCCAAGCTTTGTCCCAGCAAGTTTAGTTGGACAGATGAATGCGTTCGCATTTTTAGCAGAAAATAAAGAATTTCAAACTTCAAGCATGTGTTACTCGCAAATTTTTTTGGGAGTTAGGTTTTTTATATTTTATATATACATTTTATATATATATATATATATATATATATATATATATATATATATATATATATATATATATAATTTATTTTTTTTTGGATAGAATTACGGAAACACAGTTGCAAAACAATCAAACAGATATATTATGATGAATAAGGAAAACAAGGAAATAAAAACAAAAACGAAAAAACGAACAACAAACACAAGAAAAGAAAAAAAATAATGAAGCGACTACTCAGTAGACGTGCCACGACTTGTCAGAGAATAATTTGAGCATCCAGCCGGTGCGACGTAATGTCATAACAGGGGTATATACAGGACACTGGCGCTTTACTGACAACAGAATAGTCACACTGGGCTCCCAATTGCTATGGTGCTGTAGCAGTTAGATCGGTCAGTCTGGCGTCAGTTGATGCTCTAATCCACACATAATCTAACTCGATCGTTGTGTTTGCGCGAATTGTGTCGGTCGGTAGGTCGGTCTGGACTCCCTATCCACGCATAATCAAGGTCGACTGTTGTGTTTTTGCGTGTTGTGTAACTCTATACCATTCTTCTAAATAGTAAACAAACTGATCAACAGCCGAAGGTTGATGTGTATTTAAAGTTAATGTTTACAGTGAGCCTTTATGAGTACTCTTTGTTTACAGAACAAGTATACTCTACATTCTTAACCCGGATTCTTGAATTGTAAATATGGTACTCTAGAGAATAATTATTTAAGTACCTCAGATATTTGGTGTTGTTTTAGACGAGTGAACTCCAGCATTCTCGGAAACTGGATGAGAAAATGTGGGGCGTATAGATACATGTGTTCCAGTCTTGCTTTGAACTCAGTCACGTATGGTAAGTTTGAACACCATGCTCTATATTTGAGTACTATTGCTGTGCTGATATTTCACATAATATTTCCAGTAGCCTTCAACTTGCATTTAGAAATCCAGTCTACATCTCAGTGTCTCTTACGCGGTTTTAGGGACTTTTCTAGTCTGCGTGTGATCGAGGACTCTAATCAGCGTGTGTTTAATTATTTCAGTTTGAGTGTGTTAAGTGAATCTATTCTACGTGTTTTTAGTGAATTTAGTCTGTGGGTGTGTTCAGTGACATCTTTCTGAATTTCAGGGACAACTTCTCTCACATTCAGTGACATTAGTTTGTATTCAGTGACAATAAACTGTATTCAGTGACATAAACGTGCAATATGGGTAACGTGTGCAGTTGTTGCCCTTTCAAAACCAAGTACGCAGTGGGCGATAGTTCTGCAGCTGGGGGACACGAACTGACCGAAAATGGACACGCAGTCCCGCCCCCTTCTTCTGCAAGCGATGAGACAGGAGGCGAATCTCAACCAGACCGGGCGGGAACCCGGGGACCTGGTAGGAGAGTTCCCAAACCGCCACCCCGAGAACCTGTCGCACCCAAACCTGGTGGGTTGGTCGTCTGCTCTGCTGCTGATGGTGCTGGTTTTTTTTTGTGTGGGTTTTTTTTTTTG
>NW_004797279.1:622343-628279 GCF_000002075.1 Aplysia californica | reverse complement strand
TCTTCTTCTTCTTCTTCTTCTTCTTCTTCTTCTTCTTCTTCTTCTTCTTCTTCGTCTTCTTCGCTTTTCCTGTAGTTAAATGTTGCTTCTCGAACCTTTCTGCAATAAAACACCCGCCTCTTGCCAATCGGCCTTGTGTTGAAATAAAACTAATTGAAAAGCGCTATCCATTAACAGGGATTTGTTTTACGGTCATTTGTTTGGGATTGTTTCCCGCCCATCCCTACATTTGTTTTGAGTGGTTGTTTGGAGGACGCCATTGGTAGGTTCTGGGGGGTTTTTTCTTCCGCTGTTGTTTCTGTCCGCCTGTCTTGGTTTTCATATGTCCTTAATGATTGTTACCGAGTCGATTTGTTAGTCTTTTTTCAAATTCAAACTGGTTTATGGAGAATTGAATGGTTGGTTAATTGCAATACAACATAAGGGTTGACTCCTATATCAAGTAGTAATGACATCTGACGCTGAAATAAGCCTCAACACAAAAGCCAACCATTCAAATTAATGTGAATGTTAACACTTGTACAGAACTCATCCCCGCTCAACAGCAAGCTCTATGCCCCTTACGCTTTTCATTATCACCATATCAAACCCCAAGACAACCAGAAATGTTCTCGGCTTCCTGGGAAACATACAGTGCGAGCAGCCAGTTAACTCATCGGACACCAACAAACTTTCAAGATATTATGTCGCTATCTATAGCCGGGTACTCACGGGGTATAACTGAGTAAGGGTAACGTTCCTATTTACAGCTTTTCGTTTGATGTTTCAATAATTCAGACACGTCACCATTTTGTGCTCAACATACCATAACTTTACAACACTTTCCGCGAAATAACTCAGCCTGCACATTATACAGCAGCCTCTCAAATATCCCAGACAGCATGCCCATACTCTACAATTGATTATGTGACCTCCTTTCCTACACTCAATGCTATACTCCCTATTCTACTTCTTTTACTTTTCGTTTTTTTCCCTCCATGTTTCGAAGTCTCAAATTTTTAACATGGTCTTTCACGTTATGCTTGAAATTCGCATAAATAATTTACCCTTCTCTTTTTCCGGTTGTCTACTCATTTCAATTTCTGTTCGTATACTATTCTGTATCGTCACCTGCTTCTTTTTCCTTTCACTTTGTGTCCAATCACACGTGTCTCTAAGCCTCTCTGATGGCGTATACAATATGTCCAAAGAATTACCAGGAGGTTATTGTGAACTGCAGCTACCAAAAACTACGTCTCTGAGAAGTAATGTCATTTTCCTCAGAACTGAATATTCATAATGTCCGATAACTCTATGTCTCCCAGTCTGTTGGTCGATTCCATGGCAAAACAAAAGGCAAAACCCACACCCAAAATCCCAGTCTGCAACCGGCTTTCGAAATGGGTAATGTGATTCCAACGAAAAAGAACAAACATTGCTCCAGCCGCGAGTGCTTTTTTCTAGGTCACTTGTAATCACATTACAACTATATTATCACAAGCTGTAGTTACTAAGGACATACCATGATGCATGTGGGTGAAGTACTGAAAATTGAAGTTTGAACCTAAATGAAAGAAGAGGTTGGTTTTTTGCTTGTTTCTGGGCACCTGTTAATGTCCTCTCCCACCCCATCAATCACTCGGAAGTTTGGCCTGAATGCTAACGGAGATGGAGGGATGCAACCCCCCCCCCCTCACCCCAACCTCCCAAAAAAACAAAACAAAACAAAATAAAAACAGACCACCAGCCAACTAACCAATCAACCAACAAAAAAAACCCCAAACAAACAAAAAGTAAACACATACACACCCCACCTTTAGTCTAGTTCATCTTTGACCTGAAGCATGAGTTGTTGGTGAGCACTCTGGCGTGGTTTGTCTTCTTCTTCTTCTTCTTCCCAATCAAACATCTATTGTCCTTGTCTCTTCTCGTCTCTTTCTTTATACAAGCCTATCACTCTCTGGTCACACATCAAATTTTTGACACTAACATGACATTTTTGTTGTTGCAAGGGCTTTAAAACTCTAACTGAAACTAAAACTAAAACATCTTAATGAAGCGAGTCTACAACAACATCAAAGGCGATAGAGACGCGGAAAAAACAAACGCAACTAACTACACGATACCTTGTTCCCCACAGAGCCCGATCGAGTCAAAATTCTGACGGTCCGTAATGTGGACCTGAATGTTCCGGCTAACACAAAGGCTCACAGAACTGACGAGTATGACATCTGTGGCCAACACCAAAGGAGACCTAAGCTCGTGGTCAGGAGAGGTCAACCTTTCAACATTGATTTGGATTTCTCCAAGCCTTATGACAGCAAAACAGATGATCTTCGTATCGTCTTTGAGGCTGGTACGTTTTCTGTTGGCCAAGTCTTTGTGCAACTGCTGTAATGCTTGTAAGACAGATGAACGTAACATGAAATCTATCAGAATTATGCTTTATTTTACCTACTGTCATTTGTGTCGTTTAATGTTTAATTCAATTCTCACATTAGGTCATTTTACAAGGCCTAATTGAACCGTTTGAGAAAGTTATCTTTTTATTTTCTACCTGCTGCTGTCAAGCGACTGTTTGGCATTATAATTAGAGTGGCCATTTTTAGCTGGTGAAGCGAGACTCCTTCTCAGATGAGAAAAGACAAAAAAAGGACTATGGACTCTTTGTTGGTTTATATGTATGTGTATGTGTAGTGTATGCATATGTGTATGTATATGAACATGCATGTACACGTGCATATGTATGTAGTTGTATAATGTGTGTATACGCACGTGTATGTGTATGTGTATGTTTAGGTGAGTATGTGTATTATGTGTGTATGTGTTTCAGTATGTGCATGTGTTTGTATATACGTGTTATATGTATAGTAACGATTCCTTCCCAAAACTCTCTCAGGTGACAACCCCTCCCCTGCCAAAGGAACCGACGTGCAGTTCATCCTTTCTGATGTGGACAAGCCCAGGGAATGGGGTGCTAAGATCCTGAGACAACAGGTTAGTTAAGACACTGTTACGTGCCTTTGTCGGCTTAATTGCTTACAAGAAGTTTCATCAGGAGGAAAAAAAGGGGGAAAAGTCATGTGTGACGAGAGCGGATATTTATATTATTCCTTGGTAGCCTATATGCCATAATTATTATATAGACCTTGACATGAGGGCATGGTCCTGCCAAAATATGATAGAGTGCATTGCGGCAGTTGGAGACGGTAAGCAAGGGCAGGTCATTTACGTCAATCCCTATACGCCTGAGATGACGCCCCCAGGTATCCAGATGTGTCATGTTGGATCACAGAGCACATTCTATGCCAGAAAGGCAAGCGTATAAATGCACACTATTTCTTAGAAATGTCACTGGTAAAAGGTGTCATAAAAGAATTTCAGCTTTGAAATCAACGTTTCGCGAAATCTTATGCATCCCGTCCATAAACAAGAATTCCTCTTGTTATTATACATTTTTTTCGACTCAGGGGGTCGAAAGGGGGAGGGGTGTTTGTTCCTTGAAGTATTTGTGTTTGTGGTTTAGAATGAGACTATTTTGTATTACTCAGATGACTAAAAATGTTGAAAACCGCAGAAGAGTAGGCCGTTCCGTCGCCACCAGGGAACAATGGAAATATCAAAATCTCCTTACTTAATTAAAAAGAATATTCCTTTCACTCTTGGTGAATAGTAAGACACACCCTTAAAACTTCCTTGATGTTAAAAGTATTGACTATTACTCTCCTTTGGATCCTCTAAAGAAATCAAGATATGAAGGGAGAAAAGTGGTACTTCAGCAATCTAGTTCCTCCATGTTCACCTTCCAAGAAAAACGGTATCCTGCACACTGCAATAAGATTGTCTGCCGAGACGCAAGAAGCAATTAAGATATACGGTTTATGCTTTTCGACTTTAAGTGCAATTCATTATAATTATATGACCATGAGAGGAGAGTCACCAATGCTTCGCTTACAGGAACAACAGAAAATACCACCCTACTCCCCACCTCTCAATGTTGAGCCTGTTATTGAAACAATCTATTTGTGTTCAGAAGAAAAAATAGCTGAATGTCTTCAAAGAGGTCCTCCAAATGAAAAATACACACTTATCACAACAGACCCAACTGGATAAAACATCACTTAAACATGGATGGCTGGTGCCTCTATAAATACATTATTGATGACATCTTCGAACTAGCTCTCAACCAAACATTGCACAATCCCGTTACATCTAAAACCAACGATTCAAGAGAAAGGAAAAGGTAATGTCAAATGAAAAAGTTAGACGCACGAAACAAAACCTATTACAAATAAAATAACTTTTCTCTGAGGTAAATGCAAGCAGAAAACCAGAATTAGATTCCCGATAGTTTTTTTTGTTTGTATTTTTTGTATTTTGTTGTTGTTGTTGTTGTTGGTTTTTTTTTTTTTTTTTTTTTTTTGGGGTTTTTTTTTTTTGGGGGGGGGGGGTATAAATTGAGTAGCATATCTCAATCTGCCTGCTGGGATGTTGTATCGCTTTTAGCTTGGGTTGACCTTGACAGACAGGCTGTGGAAGCAGATTGATTCCTATATTGTTGAATTGTATCGATTTAATCAATTTTTTAAATTTTTTTGTGGGGGGGGGGGGTACAATATGACGTACCTTACAATTACAATTACAAATCAAATAGTTTCGACCACGATTGGGAACTGAGAAATTTTTATTCACCCCAGGACAATATGCTGACAGTGACTGTGTTCGTCCCACCCACCTGTTATGTGGGCAAGTGGGACCTCAAGTTGGACGTGGTCAAGAAAGACAACAACGATGTGGCTGTCTATCGCTACGAGCACGAGGACCCCATCTACATTATCTTCAACCCGTGGTGCAGAGGTGAGTGGCTCTAGTGAACACAAGAACGATTGTTTAAAACAAATAGACACACTGCTCACCAGCAGGAGTTATAATCTCCTTAAAAGGATTGTAGAATAGCACCTATAGATTATGCATAACGTCAGCTAGCTGTTCAGATGAACAAACCCAAAGTTTAGAACTTTAACATTTTTGTTAAACTACAGTTTCTTAATCTTTTACATTGCTTGCATGTGCTAAAAGTATCTTGTCGAAATTCAAACTCCAAATGCTGCAAATAACAAAAATGATACTGCAGATGCCCTTTAAAAATGAGACCAGTTTTCTTTCTTTCTCCTGAAACGTTTCGATTTCTGGGCCTAGAATAGGTAACCAGATTGCCGCCGACACGTCATTACACGTAGTAATACACGTGTCGTTTTTACCTTCGTGTAACTTCTTTTCTTCTGCTTTCCATTTTTCTTGGTACTGTAACCACAGAGTTAGGTGCTCGCGCAGGTGAAAGAAGTTTTTTTTTTCTCCTACTGGGCCGCTATCCCTCATGAGTCAAGACGTGCTATAAACAAGTACTTGACTTCCATTTCCACTCGGTAAGGTTACTGAAGTGTCAGAAAACGTGCCAGAATCGTGACGACATATTGTTTTAACCCCCCCCCCCCAACCGCCCCATCTAAAAGGGCCTAAGTATGCCCGGTTACGGATTCGAACCAAAGATCATTCACACAGCAGTCCAGCATGAAGTTGGCGTAGCGCCGATAGTAGCCTTTCATCCTTCATTAACACATGAGCAAAAACAAAAGAACCTGTTTAATCAAACATTGTGTGCTGGTTTTTTCCCCTACACGTCAGATGACGCTGTGTTTCTGGACGACGAGAATCTCTTACAGGAATACGTGCTCAACGAGACCGGCAAGATCTACTCCGGTAGTAAAAAACAGATCTCCAGCAAACCTTGGAACTTTGGGCAGGTACTCCTGGCTATTTTCGCTTTGAGCTCAAAATATCTCATCGAAACTCAAATTGTAAATTCTAAAAATCACCAAAAGAACACAGAGAGAGAGAGAGAGAGAGAGAGAGAGAGAGAGAGAGAGAGACAGAGAGAGAGAGAGACAGAGAGAGAG
>NW_004797279.1:616311-621464 GCF_000002075.1 Aplysia californica | reverse complement strand
GGGTTGGGGGGGGTACCCATATCATAGTAGACACTTTTGTTAATGCTTCGAATAAAATTACTTTGTGTTTTATTATTGTGTTGTGTCCTGTTCTGTATAATGTGTCCTATGTTGTTTTCTTTGTTTAAAAGTTAAAATACTCGCATCAGTGATTTTGCAGTTAATAGCTTCGAAGACCCGAGTTTGATTCCCGAGGGAAGAACATTATTTATCTAGTTTCCCAGTCTTTCTGCTGAGACAATGTATCCCTTTCAGCCTGGGTCGGTATTGACAGGCAAAGTCAGAAAAGGCCCCAACTTTGTGAAAAGTTACATGATATTGTCGTTCTTATTTCATTCAGGTCAACTCTTCTGACGAGGGTGGTGTGCTAGTGGGCAACTGGTCAGGAAATTATTCTGCAGGTCGTTCACCTCTCAGCTGGACTGGCTCTGTAGCCATTCTGGAGTCGTACTGGGACAGCAAGCGGCCGGTTCGCTTTGGACAGTGCTGGGTTTTCTCCGGTCTCTGTACCACAAGTAAGTCTCTCGGTCTGACGTTGAGTGGGGTAGACACACCTCCAGCCAGTCTGTGGGAAGAACAATGACATGAATACGTCTTCGGAGACATGAAAGTTATGTCAAATACGCAGTCTCTTTTATGTAACTTGGTCTTTTCTGAAGATACCGAAAAGTTTCGTAGGCCAAATTGGGGCATGGTATCATGGAATCTAATATTAATAAGTAAATAAACTCCACGATAGTATGCCCATATTCTGTCTACAAAAACCGTAGGTTCTCACCAGAAGAGACAAAGTTATTCTGACCAGACTCGTATTAACCACCACTCTCTGACGTATAGATATCGCCTTCAGGGAAATGAGTAGCCATTTTTTAATCTGATGGATAATAATTTTACTATCTGGCACATCCTGATAGAATTTTCGGACTTTGGAGAAGCCTGAAGGAAATATTCTAATAATTAAATGTACCAACTTCAAACATTTGTTCTCCATTATTGATCACAGCAGTTTTTTTCGATTTTAAAAAGACCATCAGTCTTTACTCAAAGATGTAGACCATGTTACTTTAAAACAGACTCAAAGTCACACGTTTATGTTTCGAATGAACAATTCTTGACAAGAATGTTTAAGTAAGATACGTTGTCAGCATTCTGAAAGTACTCCCATGGTATTCGGTTTGTACATGCTTAAGAGGTCATAGGAAACTTTGAGATTTTCAGTTAAGGTTCGTAGGTTTATGTTATGACTGTAAATACCAGTTAAAGTGGCGGGTCGTACACTAAGAATCAAATTGAATGCAATTAACTTTGTTTTCTTTGGTCCCCCGCAGTTGCCCGAGCCCTGGGAATCCCGGCGAGAAGCGTGACCAACTTCTCCTCGGCCCACGACACAGACGGCTCAATGACCATCGACATTGTCTGTGACAAAGACGGCTCGCCTGATGACTACAACCCAGACTCCATCTGGTGAGAAGACAGGGGCAAACAGGGGAACCTCGTAGTCTAGGGGTTACGTTTTTGCATTTCATTCACTAGGTCCCGAGTTCGAAACCTGACAGCAACGGAACATTTTCTTCTCTGAAATTGTATCTTTTAATCTTCTTTCCTGCTCTCTAACTATGGTTATGGCCTTATGCAGTTGCAGGCGCCGTGAAACGCCTACAAAAACAAACAAAAAAGCAAAAAGAGAGACAACTCGTAGACGAGAATTATGATAGCCAAGACCAGGCATTTCAGGTGTAATTTAGGTTCACCAATGAGCGCGTTATTTGACTCTATTTGGAACGAAACGAAGAGCAACGAGGTTTAAGCTGAGGACTATGGCGATATTTGTGTTTTGACCCTCATTTGCGAGTCCATGGTGTGCATAGACGCACTGAATTTAAAAAGAATATATTTTTTAATGTATCAGTTTATCTTGTATTATTTCTCTAAATAGAAAACAAAGAATTGTGTCCATGACAGTGCCGTATATTATGATTTAAGTCTATGGAGAAAACGTAAAAAAGACCAACCCCAAGATAATATACTTGCCATAATCGAAATTGTTCCTCTTTTAGGCATTTACAAAGTTAAAAGTATCCGCCTTAGATATTGCGCTCAAGCTAGCACATGTTCTCCCCTTCTGCGAGTCCTCACCCCCCCCCCCCCATCTCCCACCCCACCCCATCCTGTCCTCCACCCACCCTACCCCCACTCCTCTTTGTAGTGTTAGTTTTAATAAGAGTTTAACAGCACTTTTGACACAATGATTGGCTCATACAAGTGCTGGTGATTAGAGATGTAACTAGAGAATATCATCCAAAGAAAAGAAGTGGAAGAGCGAATGATGAACATTGTTTGATAGGAAAGAAAGAGCGAACCACACTTGACTACCCGCCAACCACCCACCTTTCTTTAGTTATAAATCCCAAGTCAATGTCCTAACTTTGCCTAAACAACGACAAACTTTTCAGGAATTTCCACGTGTGGAATGAGGCCTGGATGGCGAGACCGGATCTCCCAACAGGATTCGGAGGCTGGCAGGCGTTTGACGCTACACCACAGGAAACATCTGATGGTAAGTAAATGTAGTTATGGACATTGAAAGTAGCTTGGCTTTCTTGTATTAACTTATCCATAGACCAAAGGTAACTGTTTAGGATGTACCGGCACATACTATGTCCAATCAGCTGCTGGCGAAAAGTCAATATTACGACAAATTTCAAACCCTCATACACAAATTAGAAGCAGAAATTTTGGATGTTGGATAGTATACTATGTTACTACCTACCTTTTAACTTTTCAGATATAGGAAAAAAGAACTGAAAAATCTGTTTGAATAACAAAATTATGTTGTTGGTTTTTTTAAAGTACCCCAACATGCCCAAGAGCACCCTTAAACATTAATAAAAGATTTAAAGTAAACTGTAGGTTGATCTCCCTCTTTATTAATGACTTCCACCACCCTTTCCTCGTTTTTTCTCTAGGACAGAAGCTCTTTCAGATTTTTTAAGCCTCAAGAACAACATGTTTTGGGTTTAACTTCTTATGGTATGAAAACAATATACTTGTTTGAACGTTGGGTTCAACGTTTGCATGGAATTGAAGCATTTTATAGGTACCTTTGGGTACAACTTATAGAATTAAAACATACTATTGGGTGCTTTCTATTGAACCCATCATTAAAGTAAAACATAGGTACTTTCGGTTGAACTGTGCCAGAAATTAAACCTTATAAATAGTTTCAGTTGAGCTCCTTATGGACTTAAAACACAATGTTACTTTCGGTTGAACTATGTATGCTATTTAAACATACAGGTATTTTTGATTTAGCTCCTTATAGAGTAACAATATAACGTTACTATAGGTTGAACCCTCAGGGAATTAAAATGTAGGTACTTTCGTTTGGACTCTTCTTCATAAAAGTGAAACATAAGCACTTTCGGTTAAAATGTGCATGTATTTAAATCATATAAGTAAAAGTAGAGGTGACCAACAAAAACCCAACAACTGCTTTTGTGTTGTATCTAATCAATACTCTCCTAGTAGAATTGTAAATGGGCTTATTTAGCAGTGTCATGCTCATACTGTGCCGGAAACATAGGGGAAACTGCTGCATTTTTTCCCTCATCCTTACTATCGTCATTTTCCTCTACTTCTTTTGTATGTTTGTCACTCTCTAGTGAACTGCTATTTCCGGGGCGCCTTTATAGTCAAAGGAGACTTTGTGCTGTTGAGGCCAGAGAGGTGAGCAGAGTAAGCCTGATTCCCCGTTTAGACTTCTCTATTGATCCCCCCACCCCTTGGCGCTCATACGACCTTATGTAGTAGCAAGCGCTGAAACCTTACTAAAACTAACTAAAATAATTTCCTACAACGCTTCTCTCGGCAGGCACGTACTGCTGTGGACCAGTTTCGGTGGCCGCCATCAGGCAAGGGGAGGTAAACATGCCATTCGACGCCCCGTTCGTGTTTGCAGAAGTGAACGCCGATCGTGTGTACTGGATGCCTGATGTCACCGGAACAGTGAAGAACGTGTTCACTGAGGCAAAACTGTAAGTTAAAACAACAGCAACAACAACAACAACAACAAAAAGAACAACAAAAAGAACACCAATAATAAAAGTAATAATAGTATGGTAGTAATATCCATATATTGTGATATGGATATGACAATAATAATGATAAGAATGATAATGATAAGAATAATAAAAAGAAATAATAATAGATAATGATGATGGTGATGATGATGATGATGATGATGATGATGATGATGATGGTCACAGCACTGCCAAACATGATGTCTATCAATAAACAATGTTTTTATTAAATTAAAAAGTGGATGACAGTAAACAAATTTAAACTAAACAAAGAAAAGACAGACATCATTCTTATAAATAATCCACGATTAAATAAAGATCTGGAAAGTTTCAACTTTGATTTATATGGGCACTTGACATCTAGTAAAGAAGTTGTCAAGAATATGTTGACCGCCACTTATCAATGGGCTCGTTTGTGGGATCTCAGTCCAAATCCCTTTATTTTCAGCTGAGAAGGATAGGCCTAGTTCGAAAGTACTTAAACGAAGAGACCACAAAAACATTGGTAACATCTCTTATCCTATCTAGATTAGACTATTGTAACTCAGTCCTAGCAGGTCTGAACAACAGATATTTGAGTCGTTTACAAGTCATTCAAAATAATGCCGCTAGACTGATAACAAGATCTAGAAAAACGAGTCCATGTCACTCCACTATTAAAAGAACTGCATTTGGCTCCCTGTTAAAGAAAGAATAATATTCAAAATCTGTGTCATGTGTTTCAAATGTGTAAATAAAATTGCTCCTTTTTATCTACAAGAACTTATCAGTATATATAAGCCAGGGAGAAACCTAAGAGTATCAAACGATAACACCCTACTTGTGACACCCGTAAAATCATATAGATCATATGGAGAGAGATCTTTCTCATATCTTGGTCCGTTTAAGTGGAACAGACTACCCATGGAATTTAAACAAAAACACTTGATTGCTTCAAAAGACATGTTAAGCATTTTCTGTTCCTACAGTCCTATCCTTCATAAGCTTCTTACGTTATTATTTTTATTATAGTTGTTCTGTGCCTATGTCTGATTGAAAATAGTCCGTATGTGTGTGTGTGTGTGTGTGTGTGTG
>NW_004797279.1:613556-615449 GCF_000002075.1 Aplysia californica | reverse complement strand
GTCTCTCTGTCTCTCTCTCTCTCTCTCTCTCTCTCTCTCTCTCTCTCTCTCTCTCTCTTTCTCTCTCTCTCTCTCTGTTACTGTCTCTAAGATCATGTCAAAGTTTGAATGTTTGGTTCCTTAATCTACGGCGTGCACTTTATGCTTTACGTAAAGCCGAAATAGTTTCTGAGAGTTCTAGGGTCTATTGGGGAAATTACTAAAAGTAGTAACGTGCATGAATCTTGTTGTTGACCCAGGATATAAATGCACCTTATACAAAAGCTATTTACCACTGTTTTAACTTTTTAACAAAATCAAGACACTATGCAATCAACATTCCCCCCATCGGTGGGTGGTTGGCGGGTGCACGGGTGTGGCTCGCTCCTTTCTTCCTGTTAAACATCTGTCGTCCATATCTCCCCTCCTTCTTTTTTGTATTTTGCTACTCTCTTGTGACACCTCCGATCTTCGGCACTTATATGGCCTTATCATATTGCAAGTGGTGCAAAACTCTTACCAAAAAAAAACTTTTCCCCAACTGCCCACAGGATCTGCTGAAGAGAGGGCGGCTGTTCTGAAGGCCAACCAGCTGGCGTCCACGAGAGAGAACGTTTACGACAGAGTGGCAAAGGTTAGTGGCGCTCTCAGGGGAGAAGCGTCTACATAACGAAATTAATAATCACTGCTTCCTTTCAATACTTTTTGGGAACATCGTCGTAGTCAAATTCTCCAATAGTCTTAAGCCTTACAGATGTAAATCTAAAACCCCTGTTCCCCCCGATCGGGCCACTCGCGTAAGCAGTCACAAGCCTTGGTTTTAAACTAAACTAACTATCAGACTGTTAGAGTCTACTTTAAAACGAGGGATGGGACTACCTCTTGGCTACTATGAGTGTCTTTCCTTGACTTTTGTAACCGACCGATAATCAGGCCTTGTTATGTGTATGACAAATTGATAACAGTATTGTCACCTCTGCTTTTTGGCCTTCTGTTTGTATACTCGCATTTGTTAATAAAATTTGCTACAAAAAATCTAAAGACTATCTTGCCTGTCCTAGGTCTAAAAGTTATAATTGCATTTTGCCCAAACTTGTAAGAAACGTTGAATGATATATACTTTAAAAAAATCATTTTGGTGAATATATATAAATTAAATCATTCACAACTCTGTGATGCCGTTCGATTAAGAAGTGTGGTCAAATGTTCCCATCATTTAATTTGTTTGAACCATTTTGGGTTTACAAAAAGCTAAGCATAACCCAATTTTCCTGTCATTTTTTAAAACTTGCGTTTAATCGTACCTATTCTCCTTATCACCTGATTAGACATTCTAACCTCTTTTTAAAATAATTCCTAGGATGTCGATTTTGAAGTGGAGCAGGATGCGGCCAATACGTGGGTCGGTGAAGACTTCAAAGTGGCGCTCAAATTCACCAACAGAAGTGACGAAGAGCGCACAGTGAGCGGCCGACTTGTCATCAAGACAATGTTCTACACAGGCGTGCCTGCAGAAAAAATCGTCTCTTTCCCCTTCGAAAACAAGGTCCTGCAGAGAGGAGCATGTGAGTCTCGGGCTGCTCTATAGCATAAACCACTTTGGTCTTTCTGGTTTATTTTCTATTTATCTATTTATCTATTTATCTATTTATTTATTTATTTATTTATTTATTTATTTATTTATTTATTTATTTAGTACATTGTACTTTTTTATACATTTATTCATACCTTTATTTATTCTTTTGGTATCATCACCACGACTACCACAACCACCACCACCATCATCATCCCCACAACTACAACAATACTAAGAAGAAAAAGAAGGAGAATAAGAAGAAGAAATAATGATAATAATGATAATGATCATAATAATGATGATAATAATAAGAAGAATAAGAATAAGAATAAGAATAA
>NW_004797279.1:607372-613338 GCF_000002075.1 Aplysia californica | reverse complement strand
GAGTACTAAATGAATGCCGTATATAATATATATCATGTTCTTTTTTTCTTTCTTTCTCATGACAGGATCTACAAAGCACTGGGTTGCCCTCACGGCTGTGGCGACGGTGTGATGGGTTCTCAAGGAGATCACCTACGGCTCAAGGGACAGAACTGCCTGCAGCGGCTTCACCGCATCAACCCGGCCATGTTCCACAAGTTCCTCAAGGACACGGTCAAGAAGCGCCCCCTCCAGGAGACGGTGGATTTCCTGCATGCTTTTCTCGGGTTTTGTTTTGACCCTACCTCTTTGGTGCAGTCCCCGATGTGTAAGAAACAGAACTCTTACTGTTTTTTTTTTAATTTTAAGACTTTCAAGTCTAAAAATAATGATAATAATGATAATGATCATAATAATGATGATAATAATAAGAAGAATAAGAATAAGAATAAGAATAAGAATAAAACTATTAATAATAATTAAAACAATAACACGTGAATCCATATTTTCCCTTCCAGCGGATACTGTACCGGTCACCGTGAGTCCGTTTGAATACTTGGAGAAACTCAAGGACTGTTGTATGCTGGATGTGTCTGTGTGGGCCTCAGTGAGGGAGACCAACCAATGCTTCGTCATCAAGGACGACTGCCGGCTGCGGAAGCCACATCTCAATGTCAAGGTGAGCTGCAGTGTTTTTTAAATAGCTATTTAATTTATCTAATTTACGAAGAATGACTGCAGTTTTATAAATAGCGATTGATGTAACTTACGAGCAGTACGAACGGTAGTAGAGAATATTTACCGTAGTTATAGCGGAGAGTAGAAGTATGCGGTTTGAAGTCATAGGTCAGGAGTCAGAAGTAGGGGTGTAAGTATTTGCGGTTACATCAATGTCTGCAAATAGGCATTATCATGTGTGTCTTGTTTATTTTGTATACATCTATTGTCACGATGATGATGATGATGATGATGATGATGATGATGATGATGATGATGATGATGATGATGATGATGATGATGATGATTACTGCTTACTGATCCCATAATCCACGAGGATCGTAAGGGCGGTGTGTGATAAAGAGCCTCGTCAGGTGGCTCGACTTTTCACGGCTTTTTGCGAGTGCGTGAGTTTGGGCGAAGGATTTCCCTGTCCACTCCGCAATGTTGTCAGTTCAAATCTTTCTTTGCCTTCCTCTCCTTCTCCTCTCTTGTACAGTTCCCTGAAAAAATGGTCTTGGTTAGGCCGCCCGATCCTGTTACATGACCATACGAATTCGTTTTTCTTCGCTTCTCAGTTGACAGCAAGTTAGTCTAAATAGTGGTGCATGTGTTGTTTCACTATACTTCGCACTTCCTCATTTGTGATGTGGTCATTGTATGATATGTCAAAGAATTACTGATGATGATGATGATGATGATGGAGTGCCAATTCTGTCTCTTCCCCATATAGCGGATTTGCTCATGTGTTCTCCGTCTTTTCCTTCCTCAGGCACCACAAGAAGCCGTCAAGGGTAAAGAGTTCAAAGTGGAGGTATCCTTCATGAACCCTCTGGACACAACTCTTACGGAGTGCGAAGTCACTGTCGATGGTCTTGCCAGATCTCTTCGCTTCCCGCAAGGGTGAGTAAAAGTAATAATAGTAATAATAATAATAATAATAATAATAATAATAATAATAATAATAATAATAATAACAGCAGCAGCAGCAGCAGCAGCAGCAGCAGCAGCAGCAGCAGCAGCAGCAGCAGCAGCAGCAGTAGTAGACACTAGTTAATTGTTGGGCATTTTTAGGGATCAGTTCTCTGGCTGGAGAGTTAGCTGTAAAACATCTGTTATGACGGCGAGTACAAGTGACGACTAAAGACACGAAAAATATGTCAGATTATTGGATAGTATACAGTCTGGGTTATGTTCGAGGTTCTTTTCAGATTGGTTACGTCAAGGGGGGGTACATGTATCAAGGTCTTAAAAGGCTCGCTTGCGATATGGCATACCCAAAATGGGCAAAGTTGCAGTTTTGTTGTTGTTGCAATGTTTGACCCAATAGAAGAGGTATGTGCACGACCTGTTCTATTTTATGATGGAAACTATATCTAATAATGGAGTCTTTTATGTTATGTGGTGTGAAATGGGCCAGTGGCCATAAGCACTGAATAGACACTTACTTACTTGTTCTTATTGTAAAAAAGAAAAACAAAAAAACAAAAAAACAAAAACAAAAACAAAAAAACAAAAACAGAAACAAAAACAAACAAATCAACGACGATCTGTCCACTCCATAGGAGCGTGGGAGCTAAGAGCACGTTCGTGGCCTCCATCCCCATCACGCCAGCCAAGGTGGGCCAGAAGGAGATGATCTTTTGCTTCAGCTCCAAGCAGCTGGAGGACATCAATGCCTCCAAGAGGATCTTCGTGCGCGCCAGTAACATCTAAAACAGAAACACCAAAGAGCTCCACATCCTGGAGAGACTTCCGAATTCTGGATGGAGACAGATTCTACGGCCACATCTTCGCAACAACAACAACAACAACAAAAATCCCCAAAAGAAGTTAATTTGAGACCTAAAGTTAATTTTTTTCCCCAAATTAATGTCTGTATTTTCATGTAATTACATTGTCACAACTGACTTGGAGGGGCCTGAACATATTGGTGGCAGGGATCGATCAGGATATTGTAGCTTTCTGAGAGCATTTGAGCGAAGGAATAAAAGGAGAACCAGCTCCGTCAATGTCCATCACAAATCTGGTACTTGATGATGATGATGATGATGATGATGATGATGATGATGATGATGATGATGATGATGATGATGATGATGATGATTATGTATTGTCACAGATCCTTTAGATTTTTTACAAATATTGCTTACATTGCTACTGTCTTACGGATATTGTTGAATGCATTTTATAAGAAATCTTTGCCATTTCTTTTTGGATGCGATGAAATCTAGTGCCTTACTTTCTGGTGTAGGGCCGTGAAATAAACCTGTACAGCCCATGTCCATTCTTCATTTTACTTCCTATCACATATTACATTGTATCACTCCATTCTATTAATACTATTATGCATTTACAAAGTCGCTGTCAAATACGACTCTCTTTACAATAGCTAAGTGATACGCCATATTTACATCTAAAAACGGCATTATATCGGTAGCTGGTTTGTTCGAATGTTTGTTTTTTATGGGTTGTTTTTTTTCCCTTTGTTTCATAACGATAGAAATCCTATGCTGCAATATTGGGGCTTTTCCCATTTGAAAAAGTCATTGTGTTGAATAACTGCACGACTGCCTTTAATATCCGAGGGATGGGAGTGGGTGGATGAGGGGGTATGTACTCTGTGATGATTGTTTTGGGTATTTGAGATTTTGGGGTGGGAGTGGTGTAAGATAATAGATATTGCAGCGATACTCTTCATGCTGTTGGTCTTACAAAAATACTGAACTCTATGCTGAGATAATTTATGTGCCACCAAAAAAGTATGGTAAACAAACCATTTAGAATTTAGAGTAACTTAGAGAGAAAGTGTTCTAATAAACTTTACTTTGCTCTTTGCATTGAAAGCATGTATTCTCATACGCAGGTAGTTTGATTCTGTTTATTAAACAACATGGCCCATCAAAGTTTTACGAATGCATTTTATTCGAAGCGCAGTAGCAAATTTGAGCTGTGTGAACGATTTGCTGATTTTCTCTCTTTTTTTCGTTTCTTTTTGTTTTGTTCTCCGATTTGTTTGTTATTATTATTATTATTTTGGGGTGGGGGTGGGAGGGGGCTGGGGTGTTAAGGACACCTAGATGTGTGTATAAACTAATATATCCCATATATTATATACTGCAGGGTTGACCTTTTCATCTAGACAATTCTAGACACTGGGTTATAGTGGCCAGTTTGTTGTTCTTTTTCTTTCCTTTATTTTTTTCCCAAATGGAAAAGTGGTGATGTTTATGATGCACTCGTGCAGTGAACTTACACACAGACTAGCAAGCTACTCAGCTGACAACAAAGAAGACTGTTAGTTAATATCTTTGTACTCTGTCACTTCTTCTATACTTGTGGTTTATCGTTCTTTTTCAGTTTCTTTCAATATTAAAATTTTACTTATTTTCAATGTCTTTATTGATCATGGCCTCCTTTTACCCGTTTGAAGTAAGCGATATATGCATAAGAAGCAATGAATTGTTCTGGTAATTTTTCATTGTCTCGTCTGCTAATAAAGTCAATGTGTATTCTAAAAATCATTTTTTTGTTCTTTCTTTTTCCACCAGTACACAAGATGTGTGATTATTTGATTACGTGTGTGCGCGCGCGTGCGGAGTATTTTTTCTGTGTGTGTGTGTGTGTGTGTGTGTGTGTGTGTGTGTGTGTGTGTGTGTGTGTGTGTGTGTGTGTGTGTGTGTGTTTGTGTGTGTGCTTTCATGCTGACAAACAACTGAGAACCCCCCGGGGCGGTGCCACTGACTGTAGTGTCTTTAGCCATTCCCAAAGGGGGGGGGGGGGACATTTCTCGTTCAAGTATAGTAGAATTGTAAGTGGGCTGACTCATGTCACGCTCATAACTGTGCCTGATCTACAACAGGGAACCGCTGCTTTTTCTTTCCTGATCCTTACTATTGTCATTTTCCTCTACTTCTTTTGTATGTTTGTCACTTTCTTGTGACCTGCTATTTCCGGGGTGCCTTGATAGTCGAAGCAGACCTTGTGCTGTTGAAGCTAGAGAGGTGAGCAGTCTAAGTCTGATTCCCTGTAAAGACTTCTCTGTTGACACCCACCCCTTGGCGCTCATATGACCATATGCGGTTGCGAGCGCCGTAAAACCCTCTACTATTTAAAAAAAACCCTGAGACAATTGAGGTCATTTGGCTACATGATAATTATATCAAATGGACTTGGCGTCAGTGGCCTAGTGGATAGGCTATCGGACTCATAATCATGAGATTGCGGGTTCGGAAGTTCGAGCCTCAGCTCGGCCCGATGTTGTGTCCTTGGGAAAGGCACTTTACACGAATTTCTCACTTCGCTCGGTCCTTTCGGAGATGGACGTTAAAGACGGAGGCCCTGTTTCTTAAATAACCTAATAGTGATGATGGGGGCGCCAAACCAATACTATTTAATTTCAAATGGACAAGAAAAACTGCTGCTGTGTGGAGAGATAGAGGGAATCAAGAACAGAGGAAGACAGAGAACATTTTCCATTGGGTTCGTTTTAATTTTAAATTTAATAAAACTACTGGAATTTGCAAATACACGTATTTGGATGACTAGATATATTTTCTTTAGCTTCATGGGTTCGGAACAGATTGGGCTTCTCGTGTTACTTTTTCTTATGTTACTTACTCGCCCTACCTTCTCAATTACTTTAAATTTATTCCCTTTACCTTGAGTTTTATGTTCTTTGTTAGAATAAAGAGAAGCACATCGACACAGTAATGGTCATTTAGTTCTGGGAGAAAGAAATTCAGACAGAAACAACAGAGGGAAAGTAAAGAAGTAGGACTTACCAGCAATGGCGCCCTCCAACCACCCGCCTTTATATTCTTTACTTCATTTACGTAACGCAATTTTAGTTACTTTGCTACCCTAGAATTGCAAAGTTCTCTCTGCTCAGTGCTTAGTTTTGAGAAATCTGACGTCAAAGATTTTAAGTTTCACGTCATGCCAAGCTTTTTCGAATGCGATTCTTTGAATATTCTGACAATGAATCCGAATAATCTTAAGATTTTGATGAAGCAGATAGAACATTTGGTTTCTTAACTCAAGATCTTAGTTACTCAAAACAGCCCAAAGCGTCAGACAGAACTTTGTAATTCTGAGGTAACGACTTGTCTTTGAGCAACGTAAAGGTGATCGGGATCTTAAAGCTGTGGGATCTTAGGCAAAGATTATTGATTAGTTAAATATCGTGATCAAAAAGAAGAAGAAGAAGAAGAAGAAGAAGAAGAAGAAGAAGAAGAAGAAGAAGAAGAAGAAGAAGAAGAAGAAGAAGA
>NW_004797279.1:605147-606627 GCF_000002075.1 Aplysia californica | reverse complement strand
AGAAAGAGTAGTAGTAGTAGTAGTAGTAGTAGTAGTAGTAGTAGTAGTAGTAGTAGTAGTAGTAGTAGTAGTAGTAGTAGTAGCAGTAGTAGTAGCAGTTGCTGTAGGAACTAAATGCAAATATTAAGTAGTTTCCAAGAACACTACAGTTTTGTAAGCCACCAGTCATTTCCACGCTAATTTTACCAATGGATCCCCACCTCCTCCAATGGTAAATATCTTGACGTCTATCCAAGAAAGATGTTTATTTTATTTTTCATTAAAAGCCAGGCGAATTAGCAGGCTTTAAGATTATACAATAACTCCGAACGACCTAAAATTGACGAGCGCCTAATTCCACCGCGTTGTGACACAATCATTATTATTCCCATTTATTGTGCAGGCTTTAACTTAAAGATTATACAATAACTCCAAAACGACCAGAAACTGACGAGCGCCTGATTCAACCTGTTATTATTATTATTATTATTCATTTATTACTATTATTCCCATTTGTGATGGTTGATCAGTCTCTGGGCCCGAGCACACACGTCGTTCGAGAAGTCGCGTCCCTGGGTACTGCTATCAACCCCGGCGACTGTCTGTACGTTCGTCACCCCGGTGTTGTAGACGCTGATGCCCGCCTGGAGGGTCTGGTCCTGGGTCCAACTGGGGTGAGCTTGTCTCACGGCTTTGATGCGGGGAATGAGAAAGGAGTGAACCTGTATGGAAGAAAAAGATCTTAATATTATCCAGGCTTTGATACAAGGAATCAGGAAGAAGAAGAACACGATCATATTATTCATGCTTTGATGCGCGAATCAAGAGAGAAAAAACCCGTAGTATGTGAAAGAGCAGGATTATATCATTATCCAGACTTTGATGCAGGGAATCAGGAAGGAGAAGAACACGATCATGATATTATTCAGGCTCAAGAAAAAAAGAACCTGTAGTATGTGAAAGAGCAGGATTATATCAATACCCAGGCTTTGATGCGGGGAATCTGGAAGGAGCGAACCTGTAGGGGGAAAAAGAAGATCATAATTTTTTATTATTATCCAGACTTGGATTTTGATACTGGGAATCAGGAAGAAAAGAACCTATATGAAAAAGCAAGATCATCATCCTATTATTATCCAGGCTTTGGTGCGGGGAATCAGGAATGAATGAACCTGTAAGGAAGAACAAGATCATAGTATCCAGGCTTTGATACGGGGAATGTGAAGGGGTAAACCTGTATGGAAGACCATGGCCATATTGTCTAGGCTTTCATTTTGATACAAGGAATCACTGAGGAATGTACCTGTATGGAAGAACAAGATCATAGTATCCAGGCTTTGATTTTGATGCAGGAATCAGGAAGGAATGAATCTGATTGAAAGAGCAAGATCATATTATCCGTGTTTTGATACAGGGAATCAAGAGTGAAAGAATTATATGAATATATAGTATGAAAGAGCAATATCGTATTAATTATTATCCAGGCTTTGATGCGGGGGGG
>NW_004797279.1:601926-605047 GCF_000002075.1 Aplysia californica | reverse complement strand
TTCCCCTACCGGGTCTGTATACTTCGTGACTTTGTTCCCGGTTACCGGGTCTGTATACACTTCGTATATTATATTATATCATAGTAAAATCAAACTAAAAGAGGCAACAATGAGAACTGTACAGCCATTACCGCGTAGTCCTTGTCGAGCATCTTGTAGGAGGCGGTCACTCCCCCCGACAGTCCGTCCTGACTGGCCGTGGATGCACTGGCCCCGGTCACAGTGAGGGCCGTGACGTCACCATGACACGTGAAGTTGGTGCCTGGAGGTTACACGCAACAAATGACTATTAGAAATATTGTATCATTATTATTTTACTGTCCCATGTATAGAATTGAACCTGATGAGCTCTAATTACGGCATCTGTAAAATACAGTCACAAACTACCACTTTGCACACCCCTCCCACCCCACCCCCATACCTTTTGCATTTTTGGGGCTTAATTATGACTTTGTTTAAGACGTCCACCTCATCTTCATCTCTTCTCATCGACAATGGCTAGCCGTCTTGAATAATTACGACGGTGTATTTATCTTTAACTCTTTCACTGACAAGACTAAGACTATCTTGGGCTCCTCGGCATGATTATAGAACAGGCCTGAATGTGAAAGGGTTAATAATTACTTCACATACTCCCCTCCCCCCTTTCCCTATAAACTTTAAGTATGAATTTCCTAAACTAAGCACTGTCATGGCCGCCACTCTTTGCTCTCTAAAAATTAGAACTAAGTTTTGCTGGCTAGTGCGGATCATGGACGCGCAAGAGAACGGCAAAACACAAGTCTCACTATAAAGAGTCGAGTGTGAGGGTAAACTTTCCCTCTTTACACCTTACTTGGCTCCATATAGAGTCAGAGTAATGGAGAGCCACATTATAGTGAGCCGGAATTGTGTGTGTGTCAGATTCAGAGATGACCAGTCTTGGATATTGCAATACAGGTCTAAGACTCCTCCCACCAACCCCCCCCAAAAAAAAACACCAAAAAAAAAACAACCGCCATAGTTATAACATTCCACAAACTATTAGGCTCAACAAGTATTGACTCAATCCAACGCTTCTAATCTTCGGTACTTTTTTTTAAACCTATTTGTGTTGGAAGTGCCGTAAAATTCTTACTAAAGCAAGAGCTAACTCTTCTATATCACTGGCGACTATGGCAAAAAACATTTTAAGTCTCTCCACCTTATAAGTTTGGTAGACATTCTTGACATTTTGCCCCTTTCACCTTGTAACAAGGTTATCCGATATCGGAAGAAAAAAATTCAATTTAATGTCTAAAGTTCCATTCATTTAGGGAAAATATCAGTTAGAATAAATTAATTGACAACTTTTGGAATTTGATGAAAGCAAACAAAGAGATGATATTTTCTAGCTTTCAGCAACTATTTTGAAAAAAAAAGATGGTGACTGCCATTTCATTTGATACGGTATTTGTTTTTTAAACCTCAGACGTTTTGACAATGTTTTTACTTTGAACAATTCTATTATATATAATGCACACTTGAATTGTGTCAATAGTAACTATAACTACTGGTCAAAACATCAGAAGAACATTGATGGCATACAGTTGAACTTGCTCTAACGACCACCTGTCGAAGACAATCACCTGTACATGCAGCCGCTTCTCACATCCTGCTTTGAATGTTTTAACGTTATACTGACAGTGATACTTCCAAAGAAGATCACCTGCCTAAGAAGACCACTTTCCTTTACAGGAATAGATGGTTGTCTAAGACAGGTTCGACTTTGCTTCCATGCTGGAGACATGCACTATCTTTGACGTAGGTTCTAATTTACATTTTTGTCTACCTCATTAATAAAAAAATTAGTGAGACGCAAAGCTTATCTTGGTTTTAATGTCTGCTTCTATTTTTTGTCAATTGGCGGTGTTTTTATGCAGCACTTCCGTTCCACAAATCCGGCAATTCCTGGAGTTAAGAAACTAGGTACAGTCGTATGTGGTGTAACAGTTAGACGCTTCGCTGTAGGCCAAATGAGACCCAAGTTCGATTCCCAAGTAGGGAGGAGATAATTTTTATCGAGTATCTCAATCGGTCTTTCTACGTGGATGCTGTATCGATATCGACCTCACTCTCAGGCTGGATTGGCGCTGATAGGAAGGTTTTGAAGTTCGCCTCCTTAATGTGAGTGTCTGTCTGTGTGTGTGTGTGTGTGTGTGTGTGTGTGTGTGTGTGTGTGTGTGTGTGTGTGTATGTGCGTGTGTGTGTGTATGTGTGTCTTATCGATCAGAGTTCTCAAAAGTTACATTTATTACTAGTAGATTAAAACCAAATAAAATAGCAATCAAAGCTTACCTTGAGTGACACTCCAGCAACAAGCAATTGCAAGCAGAAAGGTAAACATTCTGATCACTTCTGTGACGGAGATTGGAAGAGACACAAAGTGCTTGTCGATTCTAGACGCTGTGAATAATCACCCTCACCTGTCTTTTTTCACACTGAGGTAATGATTAGCGCTCCTCTTTTCTGATATCATTTTTTATGCCAAATGGCAGCAACATATTAATGCATGTGCTGTTCTGCGTTCTGGGAATTGGAACAAGCACACACAGACACACAGACACGCAGACACACAGACACGCAGACATACAGACACGCAGACACACAGACACGCAGAGGGAGGTTACATATTCGAGCGTGTCAGACATTACCATAAAATTAATGTGCTGACAGCTGTCCCAAGCGTACTTGTCACAGTCCAGACTTGTGGTCTTGGAGTTACACTGCAGGATGCCATAAGAGCTACCTCCGTTGCCATAGCCACCAGACCTGGACGAAGGAAAAGGCTGATAAATAAAAACAGTTGAAATTGTCTAAAACGTTGAGAAGTAGCTCCTTAGACAGGAGGAAGGGGGGGGGGTGTCTTAAACTGTGTCGTTTTATTATTTTTCTTTTACAAGTGCAGTGGGACAAGTGAGAGGTAGCTTTTGTTTGGGTGACAAATTTTAATAAGAAGAATGACCAAGAGACAGGGTGTATCATTGCAGAACGGGGAGAGAAGCAAAGTCTATTTACAAGAAAGGTTGAGAAGAAGAAGAAGAAGAAGAAGAAGAAGAAGAAGAAGAAGAAGAAGAAGAAGAAGAAGAAGAAGAAGAAGAAA
>NW_004797279.1:597104-601826 GCF_000002075.1 Aplysia californica | reverse complement strand
GCTCGCTCGCTCGCTCTCCCCTTTTCTGGGGAGAGCTCGGTGCAAACTGTCCCTTTTTTTCTTAGCCTAGTACCTTTTCATTTCCTCAGCCTGGTACCCATTCAATCAGAATAAGCTGTGAAAACTTTTCTTAACGTGTCATTTTCGAGAACACAACGTCCGGACCACACTGGGATTCGAACGTGTGTCCTCGCTGTTGTGGTGGCAAAAACTGAATAATTTGAACTTTTCACCCATGAAAACAAAAGTAAACAGTTAAATTCGTCTTATTGATAGCAATATAAAATATACAAGAGTATCCTATCTAGGCTAGAAAACGGCACATTTTGTAATGATCCAAAATTGCGTCGATATGAGGGTAAAATACAAACAGTTTGCAAGTGTAACCTTTCCATTTTCAGACGGCCAGATCCTGTGAGCAAGTACATCTGTAACCGTTATAGTATTATTGTCGTTGTGTTTCTACTAACACGGGGTGACCATTGGGGGATCGGGTCGGGGCGGGGCGGTAAAACGGCCAGATTGAGGACGTAAAACGGGGTGCCCATTACGGCAGGATTGGGCCGATCGTCCGACTCGGTCGTCTGAAACTGAAAATAAACCCGTTTTTTAGTGGGCACCCCGTATAAAACGGCTTTCGTGGCACAAGCCGATCGTGCCCGACTTGTCGCTTCAAAAACAAAACGCGTTTGTTTTCAGGCGACGAGTTGGGCGATCGACCCGACCCGACCCGATCCCATCCGCAATGGGCACCTCGTATAAGAGCAGTGCTTCCAACCTGGCCGTACCGCGCATAAGAAGGCGATTTGTTAAGTTTGGTGGGCGGTGGGAATTGTCCAGGTTTCAACAGGTGTTATTTTATTACGCTGCTCTCAGAAATATGACATGTAGGAGGGCGGAATGGAATGTTTAATCTCTTAATTGCATTAGAATGTATTCACTTTCTATTATGTTGATCGTTTTTCCCACTGTGTAGTCTGCTACTACACGTATTCGTAACGAGGTAGAGTACTGAGGGAAAGGTGAAAGCTTGAAGAGAACAAAACACTGGTGAAATAGTATAGGTTTATCGCTTCTTTCAACACTACTGGGTTATTTAAGAGGCAGAAGTCCGAGTTTAAATTCCATCTCCGAAAGGACCGAGCCTAGTGGAAAATTCGTGTAAAGTGCCTTTCCCAAGGACACACCGTCGGACCGAGCTGAGGCTCGAATCCCCGAACCCGCAATCTCACGATTACGAGTCCGGTAGCCGAAACCACTATAGGCTACTGACGTCACTCAAAGTCTGCAGAGAAAAACAAAAAGCAGCAGAACAAAAATAATGTTGACGCTAAATAAAGAGAAAATATATATATATATATAACTTTCCATCTCGTATGGAGTAGTGGTTGGGTGCTTCAACGTCATACGTATTTCGGTCTTTCTGCTGAGACATTAACTCCCTCTCAGCCCGGGTTGGCCCTAATAGGCAGAGTGGACGCCCGCCTCCCAAAATGATCTAGACTGTGTTGGAAGGGGAGTAGAAGACCTACATTGAAAAAGACGTTAGTTTTTGTTTTGTTTTGTTTGTTTGTTTGTTTGTTTTTGCTGTTGTTGTTTGTTTGTTTGTTGTTTTTGTTGGGGGGGGTTAGGTGGGGGGTGATTGTTTGTTCCATTATCGAATTCGGAGAGCGATTAGCGGGTACTTGAATGGCGCCCACCTCTTAGCAACCTCCCACCCCGACTCCCGCCCATCCCACCCTCATTCCCTCAGGTTTTTGTTTTTGCTTTTGTTTCCCTTAGATGTCCCGCAGCTATAAATGAGCTTTATTGCGTTGGTTTGCTTCTTTACTCAAACAAAGTAGAACGATTTCGTGTTCACAATTTAAGTTTTTCATTGTTCGTCAGGTGCTGTTAGTCTCCAGTCACTAAGCAAGACCACGCCCGAACGGTCACGGTGTAAAGCTGAACTCTGTTTGTCCATTGGTCATTGTACAGGTTTAACGCCCCCTTCAACTCTGTCAGGTTATTTTAGAGACAAGGTCTCCAAAACTAACTTCAATCTGCGTTAGTATCAGCCCAAATAGGCAGTAAGTCTTAGAAAATGTTTGGCGGGTGTTCTGGTAGGGTATCCTCTTTCTCTCTTATCCCTCATTTATCACTCTTATCTCTCCTCCTTCTTTTCTTTTTATGTTACTGTATAGTGACACCTCCAATCTTCGTAACTTGAATGACGTACAAATTGTTTCGCAAGTGCCGTAAAAATCTTACTTACAACAAACTAGACTAATAAAGAAAAGCCTTAAAAACTCCCCAGAAGAAACCTAGTTCACAACACCACGTTGGGGATTCGAACTTGGGCTATCCACTTCCTAGCCCAGCATGATACCAACCAATCCAGCGGTTTCCCCCGACCCTGTTTAATGAACTGTGCTTGTCAAGGAAACATTCATCAACAGTGCTCTATTGTATTCTATTGCTTTCAGTTTTGCTCATTAGAAAAAAAGGAACTTCGGAAAGTCAAAAGTTTAGTTTACTTAAATTAAATCGTATTTCGCCTCTTTCTATTCATTTTTTTGTGTTAATGCGTGAGAATGTGTGTGCGCGCGCGCGCGCGCGCGCGTGTGTGTGTGTGTGTGTGTGTTTCTTTTTACTTCATTAAAAATATCCGCTTACTTTCATTTGTCTTCAAAATACATTGTGTAACTGCCATCACCCTCTCTGAGTTTGTTTGGCAATGTTAGTTTCAAATGAAATTGTTCTTTGGTGCATAAATGTACATTATGGGTTTTTACATTTTTTTAAAAGAATGTGTGACGTATAATGCTTATGCCTCAGCTTTTAACCATATTCAAAATCGTTAGACACGTACGTATTTGCAAAAGAGATACTGTTTTTTATATGTTTAGATAGTAAGGGTTTTACGACACTTACAAATACGTCATATAAATGCCGAAGATTAGAAGCATTACAAAAGAATAACTGTAGTCATTACTATTATTATCATTATTGCATGAGGATGATAGATATATAGTAAGACAGAAAGAGTGTTACATGTGATTAGATCATATTTTTTGTTTATTTTTTCAACACTTGACTGATCATTTCACGACGCCTGGGAAACGTAATGCGCTCACTCCAAGGAGTTCGTTGCATGGGTCTTGGCTCACTCCCAGTGGTAGTGACTAATGAGTCTCTGCGCACGTGCACACACGTCATTGGCGTAGTCGTTTCCTGTGGTGCCGAGGTCCATGCCTGCATAGGTCTGCACGTTCCCCACTCCGGCGTTGTAGGCGCTGATGCCGCCCTTCAGGGCCTGGTCCTGCGTCCAGGTCGGGTGTTTGGCCTTGACCTGGTTGATGTAGGGCACCAGCAGGGTCTTCACCTGTTGATGAATGGGTGTGGTTGTGTTAATGGAGTTGGGGACGGAGTCAGTTAGGGGGTGGGAGGGGGGTCCCAATCTGTTGATGAATGGGTGGGGTGATGCAGGAGGATGCAGAGTAGGTGTGTGCGTGTGGGTGGGGGGGGGCAAAATAGGGAGATCTTCATTTGTCAACCAGTGGAGGTGCCTAGTAACTGGTTGGGGTCTTCACCTGTTGATGAATGGATGTGGTGATGTTAGCGAATGTGGGGTAGGTGTGTGGGGTGGGGGAGGACGGGGGGTCTTCACCTGTTGATAAATGGGTGTGGTGGTGTTAGAGGATGCCGACTAGGTGTGTATGCGTGTTAGGGTGGGGGCAGAATAGGTAGATCTTCATTTGTCAACCAGTGGAGGTGCCTAGTAACGGGTTGGGTCTTCACCTGTTGATGGATGAGTGTTGTAGTGTCAGTGGAGGCGGGGACTGCATCTTAGGCTGCGAGTCGTGCGATCGGTTTGTGTAACGATGGTCGCTTTGAACCCACAATCTGACTAGCCCCGTCTATCAAACCGGACCGAATCGATCGTGCCAATGGGCAGCCCCTCTTAGTGGATGTCGAGATGGAGCCAGTTAGAGTGAGGCGGAGGTGTTTGAGTATTAATCTGTTAATTAATGGGCCTGCTATTATCAGTGGAGGTGGCGGAGGGGGGGGGGGTCTGCACTTGTCAATTAATGAGTGTGGTATTTTTAGTGGAGATGGGGTATGCAGGGGATTATACATTCATTCATTCATTCATAAATCAAACTTAAGCTGAAAGCTGCATAAGAAAAAATTAACACATCCAAAACTGATATCATCATCAATACTATCCAGACAAAGTATTTGATTAGGACAGTCGCTGATTCCCGGTCCTCCTGATCTGTCTAAACCTGTTCGAGTGTCATCACCCTCCGGCCTTTCTCTCTTTTCTGCACCTTCCCCATCAAAGCTCGCTAGAAAAAGTCTTAAACTCTCAGCCAGTGGGGCAGCTGAGGCTCACAAGACGATGACTTTAAGGCGGGCTTCCCACTCTTCCTGTCAGGGTCAACCCGGACTGAGATATAAATACAACATTCCCAGCAGAAAGACAGATATACTCAATAAAAAATGTCTGTCCACTTAGGAATCGAGCTAGGGTCTCCTGCGTGAGATAAAGAAGCATCTCACCGCTACACCACAGACACTGGTTAAACTCTGACTTAAAAAAGGGTCAGATGGGTGGTCACTGGGATTTGTTCTTCAGCAAGACACGACACCCCAACGTGCGTTTATGTATGTATGTATGTATGTATGTATGTATGTATGTATGTATGTATGTATGTATGTATGTATGTATGTATGTAT
>NW_004797279.1:594064-596515 GCF_000002075.1 Aplysia californica | reverse complement strand
TTGTTATTATTGTTATTATTATTATTATTATGGTGATACATTACACAAGGCAACAAAATTTAACTTCTTTTTTTCTGTGGCATTAAGATTTGGACTTGTTTTATAGTAATTATAGGTCAAAAAATGACAGCAGTTTTGTACTATCGTGTCAAACTTTATTTTTTACGGCATGAAACTCTTTTTGGCGGTATTCGCAATTGAATTAGCCCTAGTGATAACAAATGCCAGCCTTGTTTGGAGCAAGGAAAAGCAAAAGTATGAGAAATCTATCCTTTTTAAAAATATTAATGTAAATCCTCAATTTCACAATGGTAATGGATACAACATTAAAAAGTGATTCATGTAGTCAAGTCGAAGGAAATATGTTCATGACCGAAACTTTCTTTCCGGGGTTGTCTTTGGTGCATTGTGTCTGGAAACCCTCTCTGAATGCTCCATCAGTTAATCTGCCACCACGTTTGATGTACTATCGGTCTTAATACAATTCCTCCATAATGTTAATGCCATGGTGAAAAATTTCACCTTGCTCATCACTGACGACATCAAAGTTTTGATAAAATTTATCACTATGACTTATCCGAAAAATGAACTTTGATGCTCATGTTGCAACGCAAAAAATGCAAGTTCTTTTACAAAGATTTAGCCATGTCCTTGTAATTTTCTGCTTTTCTGTTTCCTAAAAAAGTGTATCACAAACATATTACAAATGATTCCCAAGCTCTTCTCTTTTAATCCTTTTATCGGGTCTGCAAAATGTGGATCTCTCATCAGCTTTCTGATCTGGAGGTCACCAAAAACACCAGACTTTATTTTCTCGTAACTGAAATTAGGAAAAGTGGTGCCTATTTACGTGAAACAGCAGCTCCCCACCCCTACCCCAGCCTCCACCCCTGAACGTTTCTTTTTTTTTTATTATGCCTTCATTGTAGCTATAAACCAAGGCATTCATTGGCGCCGGCTCTGTGGTGTAGCGATTCGGTGCTTCGCCGTCGCATGCAGGAGGCCCTAGTTCGATTCCCAACAGGGGAGAACTTTTATCAAGTACATGTATCTCGGTCTTTCTGCTGGGATATTGTGGCCTTCTCGGCCTTGTCTGGGCCTGAGAGGCAATAAGGTCGAAGCCCGCCTCCTAAATAATCTTAATTTTGTCGATGGTGGTATGAAAACACCTACAGTTATTGAAAAGCCTTCATAGGCGTACCTCTGAATGAGTACATTCTAAGGAATTTGCGCTCTCTGTTCGAATCCACGAATTAAATCTACAAACTACCCACGCTCAGACACTGGGAGTAACTCATTTAGAGATCTATACCGAATAGCACACGCTGAAAAGCGCAAGAAATACATCCCCAGGACAAAAAAACAACAACTGGACTAAGCATTAAATACTACCGAGTCTGAGGTTGAGTAACTTGTAAAGCTGATAGATCTGTTTAGAAAAAATCCAGATAATTCATTCAAATTCCGTGCTGTGTAGTCTCCCCTTACGAATGCCATCATACTTAAAACTTTTTTCTTTTTTTCTTTCTTTTTTTGGGGGGCAAAAAGGACCGAAACCCTTCTGAGTTATTGTATTTGTTGTTTCCTGGTGTTGTTTGTTGTTGTTGTTGGGTTTTGTTTTGGGGGAGGTGTTCTTATTTTTGTTTTTGCTTTTTTGTTTGGGGTGTTTTTGTGGGTTTTTTCCATTGTCACCTGTAGAGGAGCTTGCCGCCTCGAGACTCTCTGCTGGCGAGGGCGGCGACAACGGCTGGTTGGATACAGTTGTTTTTCCCTGCTTGGTAATAGCACGTCTTTCTTTTATTCAGCTCCTGCAAGTGAAAGACAGATGAATGAGAATCTCATGAATCACTTCATACGATTAACTTTTGCAACAAGTAAGCAAAGTTTTTAGCTTTAGCAACAGCTTAGCAAGATCTTTACTTTTCGATCTGGAGTAAAACAATCCTCCAGAACGCAATGAAACTAAGCCCGAACTACTTTGGGCCTAACAAACACTGTCATTCAACCGAGAAACAATCTGGAAGCAAAGGCAAAAGGCAAGAGAGAAAGAAAAGGCCCTGACAGAAGATGGGAACAGGGCTAGACGCTTTAATTAGAGCTTCTGCAATGCTACCTATGGGCCTGGACAGTGGCCCCCGATCTCTTGAGGGCTTGTAGTCGGCTGTGTGGCATGTAGTATAAGAACATATAGGAACAGGGCAATAACATTCTTTGACCATGTCATCGTTCTTACGCTGTAGTCGTTGTCCGCCATCTTGTAGGAGGACTGTAGGCCGCCTGTGCTGAGACCGTCCTGTCTCGCAGTGCTGGAGCTGGCCCCAGAGACGGTGAGCACCATGACGTTGCCGTGACATTTGTAGTTGGTGCCTGCAACACGTCGGCAGTAGGATGATGATGATGATGATGATGATGATGATGATGATGATGATGATGATGATGATGATGATGATG
>NW_004797279.1:578856-593893 GCF_000002075.1 Aplysia californica | reverse complement strand
ATAATAATAATGATAATGATAATAATAATTCCGAAACGAAATAGTCACAGAAGTACGACAGACATATCAAACGTGTTTTACCTGACCATGAAGGAATAAAGGTAGAAAGCTGAAATTTGGTGTGAAAGCCGCACTCATCTTCCTAGAATGCTTGTAAATTTTGGGGAATTTGAAATTACTGGTTTTACCACCAATGCACTGTAAGTGAATGAGGGTATGTTGTTCACTAGTTTCAACATAAAAATGGAGAAAATTGAGCACAGGTCATAAATGAAATATTTGTTCTTGCAAGGCAAGCAACTACAGGATATTTTTTACGGAGAAGCATGCCGTATATGGAACTGATTGCCCATCCTATGCTGTGATAAAATTTTGGTCTAAAAAGTGTGATGATGAGGTCAAAGAAGCGGTAGAGGGCTGGTTTTCTACATAGAGAGGGTCCTCTATTCTCAAGGTCTTTTTAATGTCATACACAGATGGCAAACATCTATAACTCTGGGAGGCGACTACATAAAGAAAGACTGAGTATAATACCAAATTGCAGCTTTCTACCTTTATTCCTTCATGGTTAGGTAAAAAGCTTTTGGTATGCCCCTCGTAGTTGCCAAATTCAGCAGCTGGGGATTCGAAGTAGTATTGAAACGAATTTTCTTGACCTGGACAATTTGTTGGCGAGCACCGTTGGTTCAATCATGTCTAGAGCCGAATCGTGACATTGTGTGACAAAAATGGGGTGCACTTGTTGTGGCACGAGCTTACAAAGGGGAGCAACTTCGACAAAAATATCAAAAAGGAAACATCGGTCATCTGTACTTTGTTAAAGAACTTTTTTCACATAATAATTTTTGTGCCCTACTCAATAACGTGTTTTATATTTCCTTATTATGTTTTAATCGCATTTAGCCACATGTTCTATATTTACATACTATTCGCAAGATCCAGAACTAAGAAAATAAAGCCAACTGTTTCGACGCCTTGCAATGGACAACATGTGTGTGTGTGTGTGTGTATGTGTGTGAGAGTGTATGTGTGTGTGTGTGTGTGTGTACGTGTGAGAGAGAGAGAGGGAGAGAGGGAGAGAGAGAGAGAGAGAGAGAGAGAGAGAGAGAGAGAGAGAGAGAGAGAGAGAGAAAGAGAAAGAGAGATACGGGGCGGGAAGGAGGGAGGGAAGTAATAAAAGTGTAGGTAAGGGGGAGTGAGGGAGAGGGAGAGGGAAGGAGGGAGAGGGAAGGAGGGAGAGGGAGACTGTGATAATATTAGGACAACCCCCCCCCTCTTCCCACTGTAATAGTAATAGAAGTATACAAAGAAAGTAAACAATACACTTTGAGTAACTTACCGTAGGCTACGCCCAAGGAGGTAAGCACCAGGAAAAGAATCATCTTGAAAGGCCAGAAGTTTCCATATGACAAGACAACCGCCCTGCTGTACAGATGTTGATCCGTTAATATAATGCTTACAACGCTGCCCAGCTGTCAGTTCCCAATAAGATAAGGTCACGCTTTTCTGCCATTGGAGCTTTCGTTTTTTGTTTGTCTGTTGTTGTTTTTTTTGGGTGTTTTAAAAAAAAATGTTTTCTGGCCCTTGCGACACAATAAAGTTATATTAGTGCAGAAGATTAGAAATGTTACAAAAGAGTAACAAACACAAAATAGATAGAGGTGAGATAAGGACAACATGTGTTTGATATGAAAGAAGGAGCAAACCCCACCAGAGTAACCACCCACTAGATACTTTCTGACCTAAAATAACAATATGAATAAAGAGGGAGAAGAGGGGGACGACGACAGCGACACCGAGAAGAAACGAGAGGAGGAGAAGTAGGTGGAAGGATGAATATCAGAAGAGGTTGTTCTTAGTTAGAAAAATTGTTTCTGTAATGAGCGTTTATGTTAGCCGCTTTTTAAAACAACAATGAAACCAAGAGACTCGCGTAAAATAGAGAACGTGTGGTAATACACTGTCTACACTAAAATCGACCGTTTTACATTTATTTCTCTTTTTTAAATAATGATAGAGAGAACATACACATTATTCGTGATGCACTTTTGCTTATCTTTTCATGTGTTTGGATCGTCAATTTGACCCAGAGTCACAATTTGTATTATGGTTATTGGAATGTTCAATGACACAAACATTTGGCCAAGAGTACGAGGTAAAAAACGGCGTAATTTTCTTTGTGGGACGCTTATGTAAAGATTAACGCATACAAGTCTTGAAAAATTCTTAGGATTCCTTATCTCAAACCTAAAGGGAATGTCTGAGATAAGGATTAGATCGCCGTCTGTTGTCATTTAATTTTAATGTCCAGGCTCCTCCTATGTTTATGCTCGTAAAACGAGAGAGTGAAAAACCCTGACGTGGCTAAGGGGAAGCAACTGTGCTTCATGTTTGCAATACATTTGTGTCTGTATACAAAGAGCGTCTTTAGAAAAATGCACTAAGCGCCGAATCTGGGCCTTTACAGAAAACTCAATTCACTACATAATCTCATATTGGAAATTGTTGTGAGGATATTTTCCCCCACAAAATACCTTTATAATCATTAGAATAAAATTAATGTGTTCATTCATGCAAAGTTAACGGTTTTTTCCCCAGTTTTTTTTCCTTTTGTTTTGTAGTAAATGAATATAGTACGTTCGCAACAGAGCCCTCCTTATTATCCAGATTCACATCTAAATGTGGGAAAAAAAATTATAGAAAGGGACACCGTGCATGTGTAATTTGTGTAAATTTTACATTCCAACTTCCTTCCTTGTGGAAATATATGTCCTCGTCGATGTTTTGCAATCGTTTGAAATTTTTGTACCTAAAAAAAAAAACGCTACAGAGAACGGACAGTGACTTAATCACTATCTATCTATCTATCTATCTATCTATCTATCTATCTATCTATCTATCTATCTATCTATCTATCTATCTATCTATCTATCTATCTACCCATCCACCCACCTGACAATCTATGTCGCATCGAATTTCATGTACCCACTTATCTGTCTCGTGTCTATCTATCTGTCTACTTATCTATCTATCCATCCATCCGTTCACGCGTTGCCTCTCCTGATTCTACAGTCGTAGTTGTCCGTTTTGCACACCTTGATTTTTAAAAATGTATTGAAAAAAACAACAAACAAACAAACGAACAAACGAACAAACATCAGCAACAACGACAGAAACTAGTACATAAGTAGATAAACAGTCCCACTCCGACAAAGACATTAACGTATAACAAGTACTTGTAGGAAAAACCACAAAGAAAGTATCCAACTTTGAATCCACGTTGACCATTTTAATTAATGCATTGACAAAATGAATTCATTCATGTGAACATTTTTGTATATAATGAGCGTACATATTTTAATGTTTAAAATCGATTGTGTTTACAACAATAATAAGATATGAAAGACATTGTACGTTTCGAAAATATTTACAAAAGTTTAAAAAAACAATGCATAAATCATAATCATAAGTTATAAATATGTGTGCCATCATCATCATCAAGTGCCAGATCTGCGACAGACATCGGCGATCATGGTTCTCCATTCATTCCTTTGCTCGGATGCTCTAAAAAAAAGCTACGTTTCCCTGATCTTTTCCTGTTACCCATTTGTTTAGGCTCCCCAAGTAGATTGTTCTGGGGCTACCCCTGCCTAGTTTACCTTTAATTTTGCCAGTGAAAGCTAGATGTTCAAGACCCTTATGTCTATTCAGGTGTCTCAAAAACTGCATTTGTCGTTTCCTGATTGTTTTGAACATTAAGCGTCCCACGTGGGCTTCATCAAGCACTACCTCAATGATTTCTTTTCCTTCCACGATACTCTTAGCAGTCTCCCAAGAAACCAAAATTCTATTGCTTCTATTTTATTTTCACTGTCTTTAGTGATTGACTGATTGTCCAGCATTCACAGCCTTCATCAAGTGAACAAAAACACTTGCGAGTGAATGGAAAACAAGGAATACGTTCAAACACACAACATAGAAAACCAGCGTCTGGGAAAAACGGAGAAATGGCATAGATTTAACGCCCATATCAGCACTGTTAGGTTATTTCAGAAGCGGTACCTCCAAGTTTAACGTCCCTCACCGAAAGGACCTAGCCAACTGCAACATTCGTGCGAGTGCCTTTCCCAAGGACAGAACGTCGGACCGAGCTGAGGCTCGAACCGCCAAACCTGTATACTCACGATTACGAGTCAGCTACCGACGCCACCCAAACGTCTGTGATGTAGCGGTTAGGGGCTTCAATGCCGCAAGATGAAGGCCTGAGTTCGATTTCTTTAAGGGGAGGATTTTTATCGAGTGCCAGATCTTTCTGCTGGGATGTTGTATCCGTCTCAGTCCAGGTTGGCCCTGCAGGATGTGCAGAACACCTCCTGAATTATCTAAGTTTTGTCGATAGGGACGTAAAAATACCTACGTTGTTGTTGTTTTTTTTTTTTTCAAAAGGAAAACAGAAGAAGGCAGGATCGAATCTGTCAAGGAAAGAAAGTTGGCTGACTCCCAAAGCGACCTTAGCTAAACACAAAGTGCATCTTGATATATATTTCATTATCTTGAAAGTTTTTAAAAATCATGGTTTTATCTCACCCATGTTATGAAGATAACCCCAATCCAGCTGGCAAATTAGAAAACGATTCTCAATTCAATTAGAGGTTCATTTTTTCATATTATTAACCCTTCGGGTAGTAACTTCAAATAGTTGTTAGGTAACTGTGGCCACACGACGAGAAACTTCAAGAGGAATAATGAGAAGAAAACTATCTTTTGAGTGCACAGTGCGCACGAAGCAACGTGTATAAATGACAGTTTACAATAAATGCTACCAAATGTACGATGCAGCAATTTTCCTCTTGGCTCATCATATTTTCTTTAATTAAAGGAAACGATTCATCTCATCTCATCTCATCTCATCTCAGAAAACAGTTAGCTCCCAGGCCACTGGATTCCTACGATCCTGTAGCATCAACATATTTTGTTTTACTGTCCACGGCAAGTTACTACAGTATACATGGCATAGACCAGCATTGGGCCTCTCTCCTTGTGTGGCCTTCGGGCAACTTTGATCAGCGTGCCGATACATTGTCGCCGTCATTCATAATTGTCGTATGTCAAAATACCAGGCTTTCAGGAGAAAAAAAAAACATTTTACGTCGGGCAGGACATTCTGTTCATACAAAATGTTTAATTCGTCTGAATCCGTTCCTATCTGAGATAAAAGCTTCTGACTGTGATGCCACTTTTGGGACGACCTAAAGCATCTTTTTACATAATAATAATAATAATAATAATAATAATAATAATAATAATAATAATAATAATAATAATAATAATAGATAGCATTTGTATAGCGCATATCCCCGCTCAACAGAAGGCTCTATGAGCTTTACAGTATATTATTACCCCAGCAGACCATAGAACACTCAGAAACATTCTCAGCTTCCCGGGAAGCATACAGTGCAAGCAGCTGATTAAGCGCTCAAACACTAACAAACTGACAAGATCTTTCGCTGTCTATAGCCGGTATCCATTCCCACCTGGGTTGAGTGAGGAAAATCCGTGTAAAGTGCCTTTCCCAAGGACACAACGTCGGGCCCTTGACGGGATTCGAACCCACGACCTTACGGTTGCGAGTCCGAGATATTTTAAATGATATGTTATGTATTTTTGTTACACAAAGCACTTCAAATTTTCTTTCACGTAATTCTTCTATACAATGTTTCAATTTTTGTCATCTTAAGGCAGATCAGATAAGATAAGATAACATTCCATTGCTCTCCACAAAGAGACATTTTCTGCAACATGGTAAATAAGCACATGCACTCGCATGCGTTTACGTCAAATCAAACAGACCCCCCCCCCCTTCTCTCTCTCTCTCTCTCTCTCTCTCTCTCTCTCTCTCTCTCTCTCTCTCTCTCTCTCTCTCTCTCCCTCTCCCTCCCCCTCCCCCTCCCCCTCTCTCCTTCTCTCTCTCTCTCTCTCTCTCTCTCTCTCTCTCACACACACACACACACACACACACACACACACACCCCACACACACACACCCCACACACACACACAAATATACACAAACGAATACACTTTAATAGTCACTAGATGAACATTCAATTTTTTAAAAATCCCGAACTGAGGGCAGATCAGTGACTGGACACCTCATATTGATAATGGTATGGAATAATATTTATACATGTTGGTTTTTCTTTTGGCTTTGTTTATGATAGCACAATAGTTGTTTGTTTCGTTAAGTGTTTATTTTAAATCTTTATTTTCTTTTAGTCTAAAGACATTATGTCGTGCCTTTCAACGCTTGACAGATCTTCACAATAAAAATAAAAGTGGAATCTGCGGCTACGTCGAAAAAAATATGAAGTGACGTTGTATAGGCCAAGATGGCAAACTAAAACCAAACCAGAGTGAGTAGGAGTGAAACAGGGGGCGACTGGCTAGGCACAGGCAGCGTGGATTTTCTGTGAAAGGTTCTAGTTACATTTTGTCACATTCTCATAACCGACATCAGGTTACAACAAAAAATTGTTCAACTTTAACTTGATATTGGGTTGGGGTTGTTGGTTTTTTGTTATTGTTTTTTTTTTTTTTTTTTTTTTTGGGGGGGGGGGGGTTGTTTTTTCAAAATATACAAACATACAAGATAGTTCCCATTATATGGAGCTTCAATATTTACAGCTTCAATAAGTGCGAAGAAGTGTTTTGATTAAATTTTAATATTAAAATGTTGATCAGTTATCAAAAGACATTATGGTGTAAAGTATTAAAAATGATACATATAAGAGTAGCCAGGATAGGAGATTAAACCAAAGCAGTAAAAATCCTAATGAAATGAATGGTGCCTTTCCCCCAAATTTTTAAACTGCCCTGCAATCCGTATTAGAAATAAAGGCAAGTTCTGGGTTCTCATAATTCATTGATAAAAATGTGCACTCCCGGTGCTTTGTTGGAAGAAAACCAACTTGATTTCACGAATGAGGCTCACTCGAGTTTGAATCGTCATGTTCACGTGTACATGTTTAGATATGTTTTGGGCTAATCGCCCCCATTCTATGCGATGCACTATTGCACTTCGTTGGTTACTCTTCACAAACAGCCTTGTATATTGCAAAGGGGCGCAAATCACAGCCTTGACATTACAAACGATACGATTGATAATATTTACCAGTGCTAAATTCAAAACTCATGTAGCTCAGCAGAGACTTTGAAAACTTTGCACGTCTGTAGGGGACACATAAGTATCTTCGGAAGGAGATCTTGTCATTTTTGGGGTGGGAATGCCAAACTGGCTGTTACCATTCTTCAACATAGGCGATTCCGTTAGGGCGAGGGGCGATGGAGGATCGTTGGAGAACGTCGCCCATGGAGATAAATGTTGAGGGTTAAGTTTCGGCAGCATGGCTGTGTATACAGTTTCATGGTTAACAGTTTGCACAGAAATTTTAGAATCATTTGATGAGGTCAGAATATTGTTTGTTGGAGACGTTACTGTAAATGTTTGGAAAACACCACCACGAAATGGATCAACAGACGCATGTGGGGTAGTTGTGTTATTAAATTGTCCAAAGTTTAGAGTTGAGGTGAGAGTTTGGGGAATCTGACCATTTTGATGAATGATCGATGGTGCACACGTCATTGTGTTCTGGATCATCAAAAGAGAATTGTGGGAAGGTGGGATGAATACGTTAGTCGTTGGTGCTCCCGTGGGCACAGGCAACTGGGGCAAAGGCAATGTGGTTTGATGGGTAGAGGTCAACGGTTGGGTGTTCGATACAGGGCTTAGAGAGAGTAGTTCGGCGCTGAGCGTTGAAGCTGTTGTCGAGGTAGAAAGTTCGCCGGTGACCATGGGGTTAGAATCAAAACTGGTGTCGTCAAAGAAAAAGCTCATGAGCGGATCAGAAGATTTGGAGATGACAGACGCAGGAACGGCTCTCGAACGTGAGGTCTGCTCATCGTCACTCGGATCACTAAGATCTATCAGTTGCGCTTGAGAGGAGGATGATTGGATTCCTGAACACGCACTAGAATCGTTACCTAGTTTCTTCACATGCCTGGGAAGGCTGTTAGACTTACGAGCTCCTTCTTCCATATTTAGGTCAAACTCCCAGCTTTTCCTCTGCGTGATATCAGAAGATCGGCGTCTTTTCGTCGTCGTCGTCGTCGTTGCAATGTCTGGAATGCTCATGTATAAGTCGGACAAACTGGAGCTTCCACTAGCCACCACGTCTTCTGTGCTCGAGGATTTCGAGGCCATTGACGGGTTCGTTGCTGGCTGAGAAACGTTTCCCCCACAAACACACCTGCCGTCTTTCGATTCGTCGCATCGGCACTTCTTTTTTGCGTGCTGTGGCTCCATATCAGAAAGCGTTGACGACCTGCCACGTTTAAAGAAGGGGCGTTTTTTCTTGCTCTCGCTCCTTCCAGGCTGGGCATTCTGCTGTGTCGAAAAGCTCATGGAGACAGGCCTAGCCGGAAGTGCTGGTGGGATTTCCGGAGACTTTGACTTCTTAGACTTGCTACGTGAGTTTCTGAATTGGTCCAACTCCTCGTAAACATTTTCGAACTTGCTGTCTGGACGCTGCAATTTCCAGAGAGATTGTAGATCTGAAGTACTGCTCGAGCGACGTTTATTTAGTTTTCCAAACGTTGGCGTCTCTTCTTGTTTGGTCACATGTTTCAGTTCCTGATAATGATGCAGCTCGCTTATCGAGCCATGTCTGCTGAGGGGGGAAGATAATGTCATAGACGATATAGCAGAGTCAACGTTCGAAATGTCATCGCTGTCCTTCTCCGCCCTTGTTAGATTTTCACTTGCAAATTCCTCTGTCGTAGACTCAAACGAGTGAGAAGCTAACTCTTGCGGTGCACTCCCGATGGTGATTCGCCTCGCGGGCCTCTGAGGACCATTAGACTTGGCGTCTCGGATCACACTATAACCATGATCCTCCTTTCTCTTTCTCACGCGCTCTGTGGTGTTCTGATGGTGACTCATACTCGGCTGCTCTTTTCCCCCACTATCAGCTCGAGACACCTGAACGTCAGCGAAGCCGATGTGCTCTTCTGACTCATCCAGAGCTTCCAGTTCTGAATTGGCTCTTCCTAGACCAGCGTCAGAGAGCCTTGGGGGTCGAAATGGGACAGCGGGAGAACTAGAAACAGAACCGTTAGATTCCAAACCAGGGGGACTGTTAGGACTGGCAACTGAGTCATTCGGGGCAACTGGGGAGCCGAGGTACATCGTAGAACTAGAGCTGTCGGAGCCGGATCTTTCCCTAGTCAAGTCAGGAAAAACGGCATGAGAATCCAGAAGATTTTGGAAACTTTTCTCGCTGACGGTAGCAGAAATGGTACGAGATCTGGGAGGCATACTGCGACGTGTGTTTTGCTTTTGAGCAAGAGCCAGGCAGATAGACTGTCTAATCGCACTGAGGATCTCCGGGGCCTCCTCCGAAAAAAACTGGAAAAGACTTTGGCCGGTTGGTGAATTCCTGGAAAAGAGTGTAAATAAACATACATATTATGTCTTTGTCTGTTGACTTGAGTTTGTAAATCAATCAACCTATCTATCTATCTATCTATCTATCTATCTATCTATCTATCTATCTATCTATCTATCTATCTATCTATCTATCTATCTATCTATCTATCTATCTATCTATCTATCTATCTATCTATCTATCTATGTATCTAGCTAGCTTCCTCTTCCTCTTCCTCCTCTTCCTCTTCCTCTTCCTCTTCCTCTTCCTCCTCCTCCTCTTCCTCTTCCTCTTCCTCTTCCTCTTCTTCTTCTTCTTCTTCTTCTTCTTCTTCTTCTTCTTCTTCTTCTTCTTCTTCTTCTTCTTCTTCTTCTTCTTCTTCTTCTTCTTCTTCTTCTTCTTCTTCTTCTTCTTCTTCTTCTTCTTCTTCTTCTTCTTCTTCTTCTTCTTTTTCTTCTTCTTCTTCTTCTTCTTCTTCTTCATCTTCTTCTTCTTCTTCTTCTTCTTCCTCTACCCGTATTTGTCAATAGTCTAAACATTCATAAGTAAAAAAAAAGTCATGACAAGAATCACTGACTGTTGGAAAGAATACACAGTATCACTGTTTCAAGAAACCATTCATGCATTGTTTTCAGTTCTTCTCCGAAAACCGAAGAAATGATTTCCTCCGAGTTCGATGAAGCCAAGAACATTTCTATTTCCAGTCAGTCAAACGCCTCGAGTGACGCTTTATCACTTCCCATAAACATTTTAATTCTTTTTCTACTCCCCGAACTGACAAAGACAGGCAATGTGTAATGTAGAATATACGAATTTGTGTTTCTGATTTTTGTAGGAAGGTTGCCTTCTCCTGCTGTCGACTGAACATACTAATAATATCATGTGTCCTCAGCGTCTTTAATTTTAAATAGTTATACAGACATATTGCCAAATCTCGTACAAAGACAACAAAATAACGCAGTTCTACTCACGGGCCACACTCTATCACCAACAGGGTTTGAACTCCAGTTTCCGGGTGTTTCTCCACGTTGAACCTGACCAGAGTGCTGAGCCCCCAACTGACCACAGACGAGCCCTGACTGTCCACGAGACTGATACACGCTGGGGACACGTGCAGTGAGTACTCGCCACTCAGGCTCCACTTGCTAGCGTGAGTGTTCACCTGGATCTCCACTGTGTATACGCCTAGAAACAATCATAATAATATTAATAATCATGTAGTAGTAGTAGTAGTAGTAGTAGTAGTAGTAGTAGTAGTAGTAGTAGTAGTAGTAGTAGTAGTAGTAGTAGTAGTAGTAGTAGTAGTAGTCGTCGTCTTCATCATCATCATATTTATGAGGAAAAGAAATCAAATGAGGTAACACTTGACAAAATGACCAAACCCATGTGGGCTGCGCACTGATAAATCAATTAGAAAGAAACAAATAATGCAGTTTCTGGGACACTTAGACAAAAAAACCTTGAACATGTAGCTCTGACTAATAAGATTGAAGGCAAACGTGGCAGGGGTAGACCCAGAGCCGCTTTCGGTGACAACTTTTACAAAACAAAATGAGAAGTGTTTTCATAACATGAAATAAGAAAAAAAATACCTTTCTTGCTCTCAATTTGCTCGGGCGTAAAAATCTGCTGTAGGGTGAGAATCCAGCTGTAGGACTCAAGCTCGTTCGAACCGCTTAGCACCAAGACTGGCGTGCGTTCTGCGATCTCGAAAGCGTGCGGTCTTGTGCGCGATGTCGCCATTCCGATGTGGGTCACGTGCTCAAACACAAACGTGGTGCGGTCGGAATCCCCTCGCCGCCATTTAGCCTCATTGTCGTAGATGTCGATTCTCGCTACGATCTCTTCTGATGACAGGTCGCTCATTTTGGTGAGTACCACCCATCGTCGACGCCAGGACTGAAAGAAAAATCAGCAATGATTCTTACAACTGGTTGTGTGTGTTGTGTTGCGTTTATCTTGAGGGACTCTCTCTCTCTCTCTCTCTCTCTCTCTCTCTCTCTCTTTCTCTCCCTATCTCTCTCTATCTCTTTATATCTCTATCTACCTATCTCTCTCTATCTATTTATCTATCTATTTATCTATCTATTTATCTATCTATCTATCTATCTATCTATCTATCTATCTATCTATCTATCTATCTATCTATCTTTCTATCTATCTATCTATCTATCTATCTATCTATCTATACATCTGTCTATCTATCTTTTCCTTCGTCTTTCTGTCTGTCTCTGTGTCAGTCTCTTTCTCCCTTTCTCTCCCCCCCCTCTCTCTCTCTCTCTCTCTCTCTCTCTCTCTCTCTCTCTCTCTCTCTCTCTCTCTCTCTCTCTCTCTCTTGCGTTCAGGCAGAAAATGTTTTTGCCAGCGTTAATTTCAAACCTAGGTTTCTTAAACTTAGACTACTTCCTTTTCTCCTGAACCCACCCACCAGCAAGAGTTCTTTTGTAACTGGCATCTAATCTATTCGTCACTCCGAAATGACAGACCTATCAAAAGGTTACATAGTAATTTTAATCTTTGAATCTGGTGGTCTATCGGCTTCACCAATTACAACGCTTATTTCTCAACTTATCTGTCAACGTAATGTATCCTTGAATTGTCAGACGATTTTCCACAGCATGGCTGACACAAATACTCCACGAACGAAATCTAGCTGAATGGTTGTAAAGTGCACAGAGTATGCTGTAGAGCATGGGTGTGTCCTATGTTTATTAACTATTACTATATCATTAGTAGTAGTAGTAGTAGTAGTAGTAGTAGTAGTAGTAGTAGTAGTAGTAGTAGTAGTAGTAGTAGTAGTAGTAGTAGTAGTAGTAGTAGTAGTAGTAGTAGTAGTATTGTTATTGTTATTATTATTATTATTATTATTATTGTTATTATTATTATTATTATTATTATTATTATTATTATTACTTTTTCAAAAGCATGATTATTATCATCATTGTTAGTGTTATTATTGTTGTTACAATTATCATTATCAAAATCGACAAAAACAACAAACATAAAAAAAACACCGGTGTCAGATGTGTAGCAGTTTGACGCTTCGCTAATACTAGAAGACCCTAGTTTGATTATCGAAAGAGAAGAATTTCTTATCGAGTGTCTCGGTCTATCTGTTTGGATGCCATATTTATATTCCTCTCAGCCCAGGTTGACCCTAACAGGCAAGGTCGAAGCCTGCCTCCTAAATGATCGGAACTATGTCGATCTTCTTTTCTGTCTTTTTGTTGGCTATTTGGGGGGGGGGGGGGGGGTGGGAAGAGACACTTACATTTTCGTCAAAAGCAATATCAAAAAAATCATTTTAATGAAGCCTGCCCCCTAAAAGTTGGGCACAGTGTCAATATTTATTTTTGGGGGTTTTTCCGCCCGGAGGGGGGGGGGTGGGGTGGGTATGAAACTCCTAAATTTTTGCCCAAAACAATATGAAATAATTCGTTTCAACAACACCCCAACCCATTTCAAACGCAACAATCCATACCTTTAGTTTCCGTCCTTTAACCTTGGAAGACTGCTTTATTTCCAGATATCCAAATTTCTGTGTCGGAGCTTCGAATGCCATGTCGCCGATGTTACACATAGTCACTCCGTCAGTATGATGATTGTCGAAAAGGAATGAAAAGTCTTAAAGTAGAGTCATCTGAGGAATACAAAAAAGTATAAAAATGTATAAATAACATAAATTCCCATTCTGAAAATCATTACTCTAAGTAGAATACGGAAAGCTAATTCAAGTTTGTACGCAGCCAATTTTGTCGCCTAGTTTTTCAGCACCACAAACTGATAACTCCGCCCCTATTTAACTTATTTATATAGAATAAACTGCATACTGAGGAGAAATGAATGCTTTATGCAAAACACATACAGTTTTATGATTTACAGATAGATTTACTGAGGTTTCGTAGATATTTTATGCCTGAAAACAAACGAGCTATGTCGAGCAACAACTGAACTGGCTCGACGTATAGAGAGAGCTGAATTGAAATAACACTCTTCCTGTACTTTTATATCAGGTTATCGTTTCTCCGTTTGAAAGGATACAATCCAACGACCTTTGACTAATATTCATAAACCCCTTGGTTCAATAAGACAGTCGCACCAGAGGAAGACAACTGGGTTATTGAGCTTGAGTCGTGTTGGGGCAGAAGATGATGAGTTATCCAACATAGGAACTGTCTCTTCAGTAAGGTACCAAAAGGCCACTCCCAAATGCCAGTTATATATCAGGCTGTCATGTTTATTTCGTCCTGGAGTTGTCCTACTAGGCCTAATTGTGCCCAAAGGAGTACCAAATTACTAGCCTTTAGATCCTGAATGTGTTTACATATTTACCTGTTTTACTCAAACATGACATAAAAGCCACCAAGGAGCAAGACGCAACACAATCTTAATGTTTAAGCCAGGGAGAAATGGAAGTGTTGTTGTTGTAGTAGTAGTAGTTGTTGTTGTTGTTGTTGTTGTTGTTGTTGTCGTCGTTGTTGTTTGTGTGTGTGTGGAAGCCTATCCTTCTGAATTGTTCGGAGCCCATAAGAGCGTGCTCTTCTCCAGGGCCACCGCCTCTCTTTGATAGCGGGTGGGGTAGTCCAACCTCCCTGAATCCTCCCCCAAATAGATGCCACCGCCTGACCTCCGTGGCGGGGCATCTCTGCAGCCAGTGTTCCAAATCTTGGGGCTCCTCGCTGCACAATGGACAGATTGGGTTCGATATCTTGTCTTGCTGTTGTTGTTGTTGTTGCTGTAGCTGTTGTTGCTGCTTCTGTTGTTGTTGTTGTAGTAGTAGTTGTTGTTGTTGATGTTGTTGCTGTCTTGTTGTTGCTGCAGCAGCTCTGTCTGTTGCTATTATTGGAGTAGCCGGTTTATTTTGTCAGCGTACCATTACATGCATGTGCTTTTCTAGCCTAAAAAAAATAATCTCAAAGTCTACACCGAATCGGCTTACGAGCAAGCCTCAAAGTCTAAGACAGTTTTCCATTTTAATTGTGCACAATATGTGTATAATATACAAAACATAATATATAATTAAATACAGTATACAATAGATAGATAGATAGATAGATAGATATATAGATAGATAGATGGATAGATAGATAGATAGATAGATAGATAGATAGATAGATAGATAGATAGATAGATAGACATAATATGTGATATACATATAAATAAAGGGAAGAGGTCAGATACGGGAACAGATCCCATTTCGACGAGCGACCTGTTCGATACACCAGAGAGGTGATAACGACCATTACATCCTGTAGCTTTCACCAGTCTATCATCCCCTCCATATCAGTTGTGGAAGTGACCCAGACATTATGATAGTTATTGTGTTATTATTATAGATATGATCTTCTTTCAATGTTGACTGACACGTTCAGGATCTGAAGGCTAGTGATTTGGTACTCATTTCGACACAATTAGGCCTAGTAGGACAACTCCCGGATGAAATAAACATGACAGCAAAATCAGGTGTAATTAAAAAATAATATATAAACTATCAAATCAAACTTAGAGATAGCTGACTGATTGAGTGGACTGAGGTGGAAGGGGTGTGTGTGTGG
>NW_004797279.1:568859-577783 GCF_000002075.1 Aplysia californica | reverse complement strand
ACACCTGAAAGAGGAGTGGGTTATTCTGTAAATAATTTACTGACGTGTCCTAGAGTTGTTGGGACAGCTTGAAAAGATAAGCATTCTAAACTACGTAGTTCTAGGTCACTCTCAAAATTCACCAGCACATTCAAAGGATTTTTTTGGGTGGAGGGGGGGGGGGGGGGGGTTTCAATACTTATTGTTAGGTGCAAATAATTCATTTCACTCTTGAAAAAGCCGTAATCACTAATTGAAAGTGCAACTTGGCCAATTCATCTTTCGTAATAATATAACATGCTTAAACAACCAATCTGTTGATGTGTAAATTATCGGTATATAATAATAACAATGAATAATTGCAGACTCTACTCCTTGCGGAAAATTCCCGAACCATTGTATTAAAAGTCACAAAGCAGCCTTTACACTACCAAGCCTGCCTGCAACAAAAAAAACACAAGCTCACAAGAACATAAATGCACTTAAAACATATTCACAAGTCAAACTGTAAGAAATATAATATTGTCCCCTGATCAGCGGTTTCAATTAGTTTTATTCTTAGTTCAAACCGTCTAATGTTCTGCTGTCTCAGGGTTATCAGTTTCTACCCAAGGTTGAAGCAGCATTGAAATATTATCATCGCTTGTGTGGTTGAAATGTAATCTTTTATTTTGATTGTTGTTGTCTATCCCAAATCAAGTACTGTTATAAACTAGCATATATTTATTTTGGAGACGAGACTACTGATTAGAAACGTCTTTGAAAATGATAACACACAGATTACCTTGGTTCATAAATGCATATCGATGTGTAACCCAAGAAAGACGGCCTAAAGTCATAGATGTTCCTGAATGGTTTTTTTTTTTAAATTGTTTTTAGATTATCATACAATTAATGGGTTCCAATTATAATATCAAACTTGCGTCTCCCCCTATTAAGCTGAGTATTACTTAATTATAAACGAGTTAGGGGTTCCAAAGAGACCCAAGTGAACATATTTGATGTGTATCGCTAATTTACAAGAAGATTTTTTTCAAAGAGATGAAACAGCTGAAGAACTTCTCAGACGTTGCTTGCCTCCACTACTGTGCCATCTCAGGATGTAAACAACCTTTTATTTCATAGAAAGCGTGCATTACGGTCATTCGAAGGCGCACGGTTTTGGGACACTCTAAAGAAAGAAGCATACTTTAGTTATTCATAAGAGATGTTTCAATTCTGTTTGCTTATATGAAACTTTCAAAAGGCAGTCAACTGCATTCGGTCGATTAAATATACAAATCCGTGTTTCTGATAAGAATTTTATGTATAATTGTTCCGACAGTTTTTCCACATTGCCTTTGAGCTGCTGCTGATCGGACCTATGTGTCTTCAACATCCTTAAAGAGTTAACTATGTTTATGAGACCGATGAGGTTGTTGGAGGAGATACAGGTCGCTCTTTTCTTTTTGTTTGTTTATGTTGCATTGTAACTGTCAGTGACACACTAAGTACATCAAAGAACGGGTCGTCACATATATATGAAGGGACTAAGTCACCTTGCACACGTTTCTGCTTGCTTTTTCTTAAGTTTCATGTAAAGAAAACAGAACTGAAATATGTGTGGGAATAACGAAGTTATAATTCTTTTTTAAAGTTCCCCCAAAAACAAGCGTTGTCGAAAGACCAGACTGAGAGTCCTCAATGAGGTAAGGCTCGTCTCCTCGTTTTGTAAGAAACGGAAAAATTATATAGGTTCTGATTTGTCTGAATGTTCTTCTTCTGGCTGTAAAGGATATTACACTACTCAAAGTTTAAGGTACAACATGAACGGCTCTGGGTATACGGTAGATTGCAATACCCATTCATTTCAATACGATAAAGGTCACTTCAGAGGCGGGACCTCTGATTCTGCTTCTACCTCCTACAATACCGAATAAGACGGCAAGAGAGAGAGGGGGGGGGAGAGAGAGAGAGGAAGAGAGAGAGACTAACAGACAGAGAGAGAGACAGAGAGAGAGACAGACAGACAGATAAAGGGGAGAGGGAGGAGAAAGGGAGAAAGAGAGGGAGAGAGCGAAAGAGAGCGAAAGAGAGCGAGAGAGAGAGAAAGAGAGAGAGAGGGGGGGGGGAGGGGAGAGAGAGACACAGAACAAAGCCTGTCAGACAACCCAATAAAATGATACTTCCTTAGGGATTCAAACCGCTGTGTTAGCCTACCAACAGAGGTGACTGCTCGCCTATCGAGTCATCTAAAGTCTATCTTCATTATAATATTGTACCGTGGCCAAAATATGATAACACCAACCCCGATCATAGCTTGGGTGACGTATGCACGATACCTGATGTGAACGAGAGGGCCAGGGTTACACTTATACAACAGTTAAGTAGCACGAAGCTGTATTGTCTGTGGAGTTTAATGAAAGACGTTATGATGGTTCCTTTGATTCATTCAAAGGTCAGCGGGAGTCATTTCTGTTTTTAAATTATTAAGATGAATATTTGAAATTATTTTCTTTTAGTCAGAACACAACGTTTTTTGTTACTCTTGTACATTATATTGTATGTTATTATGAAGCAATCAGGGCCTGGGTACTTTAATCGGGGTATTATTATTATTATTATTATTATTATTATTATTATTATTATTATTATTATTATTATTATTATTATTATTATTATCATTATTATTATTAAGATTAATACAGTTGAAATTGTGGTTCGAGGTGGCCACCAATTGTCGAGAAGAAAAGACAGTGGTGGACGTATTGGACAAGGTCATTGTGATCTTTTTTTAAGCAATAGGGGAAATAGAAAGTGGTTGTTTGTACAGGTGGTTGACTTGGACAAGTCTGAGGGGCCCTTAGAGCAGGTTCGACTGTACAAATAAATACTTCGAGTTTACGAATAGCGTAAGGAGCAAATAACATTTTAAAGAAGGGACTACTGTTATTCTTGTTAAATGTGAGGCAGCGTGGTGGAATCAGGCTCTCGTCAATTTTTGGGCATGTAGAGTTACTGGTATCATATTAAAGCTTGTTCATTTGTCTTAATTTGGATGAAAAAAAATATCCATTTATCTCGAATACAAGTCGAGATATTTGCGAAGGAAGGAGTAGGGGGTAAACTGTTCTCAGAGGTAAAATTAGTGAGAAAATGGCCGCCAAAGATTTCCTTAGCTTAAGAGTCCGTGGTAACTGAAAATTTACATTTTTGTGCCTTTAATCAACGTTTTTCAGAAGAATCCACACAGAAATTAGTATTTTAACGGGCATGAAAGGTGTTGGGCCAAAAAATAAAAATTTGATAAAGATTCACAAACCTGCGGGAAAATGCAAGTTTCGTCACTTTGATTATTTTGACGAGAGCCTGATTCCACCACGCTGCCTCACAAATTCATGAGGAATTTTCAATAATAAAATTAAAGAGAGATAACAAAATGTGACGATCCTAAAACACAAAATAAACGCAGAAAACTGACAATAAAATGCTTGTTACAAACATCAGTTTTCTAGTTGTCTCTGTTTTTCTCGTGATTTAATCAAAGGAGTCTTCCAAATACCAATGTGTTTATGTTGTCTCAGGGCTGTCAATTTCTAACCAAGGGTTAATCAACATTATACTACACTATATTATCTATGTTTTCACTTTTTTCGCAGAGCACTATCGTTACAAAATGAAGTTTTGAAAAAAACAACTTATTCTTTTCCCCAAAACTAATAACAAAAACTGCAAGCAGCACGGCGGTATATAAATCAAAAGAGATCCGTCGATTTTACTTCAGAATGAGCATGACTGAAAATGGGCATTTGCCAAGAATAAATAACGACATCAACAATACCATTCAGGGTTTGAAAAATCTAATGCAGTTGACTTCACAGCATCATAAAAACAAATTCGAATGGAACATTAGCCAGTTCTACATGTACGTATAACACTTTGGTTAAAATCTTCCAGTGTACTGTTTTGTCCTCAAAATGTCATTTTGCCTTATCACCCGTCACAAGTATCGATAAGATTGTGCACCAAAGGATTAGAGCACGTCGCCCTTTTATCATAGTTTATGTAGTCCTAACACGCACAAACGTTTGGTCAAATGTGTTGTCGTCGAAAGTATTGACAGTACAGTTTGATGTTCTCCTTACACGCTCAATGTTGCACGATGATCAGTTAGTAGTTAGTGCATAGACCTCGCCATGAACGCACCGACAGCATTGTCACGACTCATATAATATGTTACAACGATTAAAATATCTATTATTATGTCTTCTACTCCGGCTCAAGACTTTGGGAGTCGTTGGCCTTTTCCAGTTCTTTTCTAAAATTCGTCCGAAATCCGTAATGAGTTAATCTTTGTCTTCAGCTCATCTTTTGTTTCTTCCTGATACCACTCGCGATATTTGTCAAGAAGAGTCTGATATAATACCTCATTTTTTTTCTCTCAGAAAAATCATTGCTTTGCACTTTCCAAAGCAGGGGCAAACTCCGATATTATACCTCTATCAGCTCAGGTGGGGGGTTGGCGGATGCTCTGGTGTGGTTTGCTTCTTCTTTCCTATCGTCCTTATCTTCCCTCCTTCTTTTTTTGTGTTTGTTACTCTCTTGTAACACCTCTAATCTTCTGGCGCTCATATGACCTTATGCAGTTGCGAGCTCCGTAAAACCTCTACTAAAACTAACTATCAGCTCAAGAAGAATAATTTTCTTCTTTAGATGGTGGCAGGTTGATATTTACTATCTCGCGGCAAATAACAAAATGAAGTTTCAGCAAAATATTGTGGGGTACCACACATGCACAAATAATTTGATAGTTTGCGCCAAAAATGTCATTTTTTTGGATATTGTCAAAATTTTGACATTAGTGCTTTAAGAATATCAATATCAGAAATACACGATCAAAAAATGGTCCAATAATTTGACATTTAAAAATATGACAAAAGCTGGTGCGTGTATGGACCGCTTAAGTCGAACATTACACGACCCTCCTCCTCCGCCCCCCCCCCCTTCCAAATTGTTTGATTGTGTTTATGTGCGTGTTTATGTGTGTATGACCTGTGTGTGTGTATGTGTGTGTGTAGGTGTACGTGTATGTGTGTATGTGTGCGTGTGCGTGCGCGCACGTGTGGGTGTAGTAGTAGTAGTAGTAGTAGTAGTAGTAGTAGTAGTAGTAGTAGTAGTAGTAGTAGTAGTAGTAGTAGTAGTAGTAGTAGTAGTAGTAGTAGTAGTAGGAGGAGGAGGAGGAGGAGGAGGAGGAGGAGGAGGAGGAAGAGGAGGTGGAGGAGGAGGAGGAGGAGGAGGAGGAGGAGGACGAGGAGGACGAGGAGGAGGACGAGGACGAGGACGAGGACGAGGACGAGGTGGTGGAGGAGGACGAGGTGGAGGAGGAGGAGGAGGAGGAGGAGGAGAAGGAGCAGTAGTAGTATTTATAAATACATGTATTAAATCCTCAACAGTTTAAAGTCCTAAAACCTCCATGACATAACAATAACAAACTGGCTCGGTCAAAGACCAAAGGTGACTTGGGTGCACACGGAGTGATCTTGCTAATCAAATAAGCGTGATGATAACAGCTGTCCATTACGCAATCACTCTCTTTACACGAGTTTGATGCATCCCCTAGCTTTGTTTTAACCATTCAAAACTTGACAATACTCAAAGCAAAAGGTGATAGTGAGGAACGTTCAACACTACTTTCGTTTGTGATTTTCAGCCTTGACACTGCTTTATCTACAGGGTGTCAATTACTTTTCTTTCATCACCTACACTTTAAGTGATAGGCCAATACAATGACAGCCGATTCTGTTATCTAGATGGCGATCACGGTTATGGTTATCCATTCTTTCCTTTGCTTGGATGCGGTAAAAAAAAAAAGCTGTATCATTATATTATTGTCCTGATCTTTCCCTGTCACCCGTCTGTTTAGGCTTTCCACATTTATTAAGCTGCTCTGGGTCTATCCCTGCTTCGTTTGCCTTCAACTTTACCAGTAAGAGCTGGAATTCAAGGCCCCTGTCTTTATTTCAGCGTTCTATACATCATAATCAGGGTTAAAAACGAAACGATTGTGAATTTTGCAAGTTACTTTTCACTGGCCAGCCACGAAATAATTAGAACTACTCTATTGACTACCATCAGTCCAAGATAACTATCTGCAATAATGAATACTTCCCACTTACCCCCTTGCGTTTTATTCGATATATCATACTGCAATAGGAAATCTATTTTATCTGTTATACTTGTGAAAGTTCGTCACTTTGGTCGCCTAAAACTTCCGAACCATTCAACTTTCGAATTTGAAAAAAATCAACGGTGGTTCAGAATCATTTAGAGTGTGCACAGACATATAAAGGAGTCTGAAGTCACTGCAAGTAGTTTAATTTTCAGCTTTTCATTAGTTTTGTTTAGATCTAATCTTGGGAAAGCCCGTCTTCTAAGATGAATTTGTACACAAGTGAGGCTTCCGTTCACAAGCAGTGAGCACTGTTTCCACAATGTCTTGATGATCAATTCTTTTGAGTCGGTTCATCGAACGGGTACTCAGCTAGTATACAGCTAGTAAACGTACAGCTTAAAACAGAAGTGCTCTAAACGGCAGGTTGTGAATGATTTGTAGTCAAAACCATCAGAAAGAGATTACTGAGATTCTTTGGCCACATAAACAGATCAAATAGACTAGAGAAACTGCTGCTGAGCAGAAATATAGAGAGAAAGAAGAGCAGAGTAAGAGAAAGAATAACCAACACAGATGGCCTGAAAAACTTTGAAAAGAAAGACAAAAAAGAGAAAAACCGAGCTGATTAAGGAGACAGACAACAGGAAGGAGTGGGGTACCAGGATCGTCAATGCCGACCCCAGGAAAAGAACAATAAGGTTGAAAGTGACATCAAAATTAACATCTATCGGCATATATAAGTCCTTCATCACTAAAAAAAAAAGTAGTTGAAATGGTCAGTCGATCAAGCCTTCCGTTCGTCCCAACGCCTACTCTAATATAGCAGGTGTTGGTCAGTCTCCGTACCTAAAAAAATCAAGAAGCTTCAAAACGACTTTAACTTCATTCGTCTTTTACATGGATACACTACTCTCTAAAGCCAATGCTACTAAGCAAGGATGACCATAGTATACAGAGAGAGGTGTTTGTACATCCCTTACCACCCCCCCCACCCCCCCCACACACACACACACCTTTTTTTGGGGGGGGGGGGGCAAAACCATTTCTTTAGTCTTTTTTTTAGCTTTGGGCACAGAGAAGAAAAATGTTTGTCGCTATCTGGTTTCGAACCCGGGACCTATTGAATGAGGGGAAAACACCGTAACCTCTTGACCACGAAAATGCCCCATTTCCACTAGGAAAAAAGTTACAGTGTGCGTGTTGTGAGGGAAAATAGAATTAAATACAGCCCAACCTGTTCAAGACGACCACATATTGTCAAGGAGAAAAGTAAGCTTCTAGGTCAGATTGTCTGTTTGGAAAAGGTCATTATAGTAATATTACAATCTAAATAATCTTTACACTTTTTTAGGAGGGGGGGGGGGTAAGTGTTTGACGGCGCTCGCTATTGCATTGGGTCATATGATCGCGCGAGAAACATTAAACCTTTTCAGTTGGTAGGGAATTTTGAATTTTGCCCGGGTGGCGGCTGAAGCCTACTCTGATCGATTTTAGACCACCAAGTGATCTTTAACGTGCGCAACTTGCACACGAGACCATCAAGACTTTTCACCCGTGTCCGAGAACGCTAGGTGTAGATCTTTCCTACCAGAAAATCAGGGATGTGGCTGAAAGACAGCAGTAAGAAGGAGACAAGAGGTAGCAGTAGAAAGGCTACAGAAAGAGTGATCAGAAGCCCAGAGGAGGGGGTAAAGGAAGTAAGGGGGTGGGGGCAGAAAGTAGAGACGAAAGCAGACGACAGAACATTGCAAGAGAGCAGGAAATGAGATGAAAGGATTTTAGAGGAGAAAATTGTTCCGTCGCTACCCGGATTCGAACCCAGGACCTTTGAATGAGAGCCGAACGCTATAACCTCTGGGCCACGAGAGCCCCATAATCTATATCATAAAAGAAAAAAAAACACTAAAGGAAAGTGTCAAGTGGTCGTTTGTACAGGTGGTTGTCTTGTGCAGGTGGTCCTTTGAGTAGACTGACTGTAATTGCCTTCATTTTGCAAAGGCGGGTAGCAAGTCTTACGTATTAATTCTTTCTCCCTGTTATTTCTGTCAGTCTTTCTCTTTCCCCACAATAAATGACCCTTGTTTTTTTTATGCTTCTCTTTACGCAAACAAACAAGCGCAATAAAAATGTGACTGAAAAACTACACACAAGAATTTAATGTGCATTTATTGCACAACATGAGGCTCAGGACAACTGACGAGATCATGACCATAGGTAATGTAATGTAAAGGACATCCTGTGATAAGATAAGGAGCACACAAATCCAAACAGAGAAAAAGGTCATATTTAGTGACCTTTTGTATATGTAACAGTGAGACAACGGGGTCAAGAGTCATAAATGTGATAGTGCTGCAGTAAAACTAAAGAATAAATTTAATGGTCAGATCTTGTCAGTGAGTTCGGGTTTGTTTGTTTTTTAGGGGGTGGGGGGTGGGGGGTTTTTTGGTTTTGTTTTGCTTTGTTTTGTTTTTACCGGGGATTTTAACAAATGTGATCAAATCACTCATGGTAAAGTTTGTAAAAATGGCAGCTTGTTTTTTTTACTTTTCTCAAGAAGCATAACATTTTTAAAGACAAATTGCAGGGTCTATGGGATAATCATAACGTAAGATACACAAGCATATCTATAGAGCGTGGTATGAATGCAATCTTTATATCATCATTCTTAATACTTTTATCATCATCACCTTCGTATAAATCATCATCATCATCATCATCATCATCATCATCATCATCATCATCATCATCATCATCATCATCATCATCATCATCATCGTCATCATCATCGTCATCA
>NW_004797279.1:566731-568131 GCF_000002075.1 Aplysia californica | reverse complement strand
TGTCTCTCTCTCTCTCTCTCTCTCTCTCTCTCTCTCTCTCTCTCTTTCTCGTATGATCTTTGCTGAAACTGTTATCATATCTGACACAATCAAACCCAATTCTATTTGTTCTGTTTTCTTCTTTTTTCTCCTCAATATCCACAACGTCTCAGGGTGTAAAAAAAGGGTGAATCAAATGAGCAACCACAAAGGTATTTTTTATTAATGAAATAATCACACTCATTTCCTAAACTCAACCCACCCACTCCATTTCAGGTCGGTTCGTTGGATTAACTCATTCACTGCCAGGCCTGCTCTTCAATTCATTCAAACAGCACGAGACATTCTTGGACCGGGCAGTACTTACTTTTACTTTACTTTTTCATCCTCTGTTGACATAAAGCGTCATGGGGAGATGCAGTTTTCTATGGTAGACCAGCTCTGCAGCTCTTTCAGTTGGGATGTTATAATTTCTCAGGTTTTCCTTGACACCCTCAACCCACATTTTGCGTGGCCTTCCTCTTCCTTTATAGCCTCAGTGCTTGGTAGTAAAGGCTCTTGAGGCTGGCTGGCTAGGTGACATACGTAAGAGGTGGGCAAACCATTATATTCTCTATCTTTCTATGAAATACAGGCAGGACTCAATGCCAATAGCTTCTCTTACTTCTTCATTTCTCTGCCTGTCTCGTCTCTTGAAGGGGTTAAATCAGCACGGTAAGCTTTCACTGTAGGATTGTCCCACATATCACTATCAGTTCTGTACCAGCCCGCGACGGCGCGCGAAGATAACATGCGGCTATGATGCGACGGCGATGGCGTCAAGTGAGATGTTCGTACAACGTACCGGCACATCTGGGTTAACTCTTTAAAGACGTTTCCAACACATGATATTTTATAACGTTGTTTTGATTTACCTTATGTCTGAAAAGAAAGACTGCACTTCCGGCAATGTTGTGGTCCTTTTTCAACCTACATACTAAACAAACCAAAAACACGAAATTGAACTTTTTTTTATAGTATACATGCTGGTGCTTGATTTTTTAAGTTTCAGAAAAAAGATGACAGAATTGGGAAAAGTATATTGATAACGCAGTTATGCGTTCGAACTGCGACTTCAGTTAGTTAAAGACATATCGGACACATCTGATTTATATATTTATGTTCGGGCAGAAGACTAATGGCAGTGTTGTGTCAGTTTTGGAACCTTTATACACAAAATAGAAACACAAATTTGCTCATTTTATGGCATATTATGAGTTGTATTCTCTCTCTCTCTCTCTCTCTCTCTCTCTCTCTCTCTCTCTCTCTCACTCTCTCTCTATCTATCTATCTATCTATCTCTCTATCTATCTATCTATCTATCTATCTATCTATCTATCTATATCTCTTTCTCTTTCTCTCTCTCTTCCCCCCCCCTCTCT
>NW_004797279.1:562979-564864 GCF_000002075.1 Aplysia californica | reverse complement strand
GGGGGGGCAACCTGTCCTGACAAGGATACGACGTCCGAGTAGAAAAACCTAGGCACTCTGTGAAAAACACTCTTCCCACACGGGAATCGAACTCGGGTCTTCTGCGTGCAACTGCGGAGTGCCAAACTGTTTCACCATAGACATGGGCCCGCTGTTTTGAGCATGGTTAAGGTGCCTTGCTAAAAGGACACAGCTCCCCAACAATCCATAATATAAAATTCGCCGAAACGACGTTGCTTGACTTTGCAAGAAATAGACATCAGTACGCGAGTTGGCAGTTTTTGGTGGGCGGTGGGGATCGATCACCCAGGAAGTCACAGGTATCATTTTATGCCCCGCTCGGGAATACACCATGGAAGTGGGCGGTAGGAAAATTAATGTCAGCCTCTTAAAGGTGGAAAAGGTTGACGCTGGCTATAAAACGGTTGACAAAAGCTGCTACAGATGATGGGGAAAAAAGAAAAGGTCATTACTTACTTCTCAAACTGTGACAGGAATCTTGCAACTTGTAATATTAATAATATAACAATGTAACAGAACGTTTTTAAACTTCTCGACGTCTGAGGATCCAAGAAGATCACAACAAAGTCAGGAAAGCCCTATAACAGCGTAGCTTTTGTATCCAGCTGATCAGCCAATGTGTGTAAGTGTTCTGTGTCGTTCATTCACACCCACGGTTGTGGGAGAACTGCCCGTCCGTCCATCGGGCCATACCGTATAATGGTTGACCACACAGAACTGGGATAAGTGACAGAAAGCGCAACCGCTAGCAATATTTGGTCACTAAAGTGTTGAAAATGGATTATACCGCGAGCGACCGGAAAGGCATCACAATGGTGATAACAAGATGGGTTTTTTTGTTTACATTAGTGTCCTCCATGATCTTTGGTCTGTGAAGGGGGCAACTAGGCCGTTGTTTGCTAGTGCAGCACTTGCGAACTTGGACGATTTAATCGTTTTGGGGAGCGGTGGGGATAGCGTGGGCAGTGACAGGTATTTTTTGTTAATAATACACGTCTTTGATAAAGATGTGGGTGGCGGTGCCAAAACGTTAGCCTCTTAACAGTGGCCGATGGAAATAAAGAGCTAGGGGTATGTTAAAGTATGTATAGAAGGAAAGTCGCAAGATCAGTTGTATTCGGGGCGAGTACAGAAATGGTAATTCCAAAGTCTTTAAATCGTGTAATTTATAGTTACACGTCTTATCTTCTCTTAAAAAGTTTTAAATGCCGAAGAAATAGATTCATTTCTGTGTGTGTTACGTTGCACAAAGAGAGGTCGTGTACGCTTGTCCACTACAGTGACGTCACATTGGCTCTTAGTATAATGGCTTTAATAGTAATGTACGTAATACCTAAGACTACCATGTACATCTTTTTCTACTAATCGTATGACGCCAATCTGATTTTTTAAATAACGCTTAGTATACGGAACGTCAGCTCAGCTGGCACGCGATATAGCTCGGTTGTTTATAGACATAACAAAAATCCACAAAACCTCAGCAAATCGGGGTGGGCAAGATACTCACACAAGACTGCACGGCCATATAGCAAATCCATTAATCAAACCGTATTATGTGACAAACTTAGCGCTCTCTCCGTCTTTGAACTAATTCTGTATGGCTCCCTTCAAGGGGGCGTATCTTTGCCTTCAGTTATCTCCCTGCAACCAAACAAAGGCAGCCTGGCTGATAAAACCTGGCGTAATCGACGCCTGGGTTTTCCCTTTGTAGGTATAGGAACAAACACGCGATATCATTATTTTTCAGAGGCATAGATAATATGTAATCGATTCAACTTCTAGGATTATATATTGAGTTGGGTACATACGAGTATGTATTGTCTTGGTAGTGGAGTTGGAGGTGGTGATTTTTATCTCCCCCCCC
>NW_004797279.1:543380-561198 GCF_000002075.1 Aplysia californica | reverse complement strand
ATGAGTGAATGGATGAATGGATGAATGAATGAATGAATGAATGAATGAATGAATGAATGAATGAATGAATGAATGAATGAATGAATGAATGAATGAATGAATGAATAGCATTTTTGTATAGCGCATGTCCTCATTCAGCAGCAAAACCTTTCGAGCTTTAAGAATTACGAGCACATAATACTATTATTATATATCATGAATACCCTAGTAGATCCCAGACCCGGAAGGCAAGCAATGCAAACAGCCAGTTGTGAGCTCAAACGCTGACAATTTAATGACGAGATCTTTCGCTCTCCATTGTCCATAGCTAGATCCTCATTCCCATTTTCCGAGAAGCGAGGAAAATTCGTGCAAAGTACCTTCCCCAAGGACGCAAAGTCGGGCCCCTGACGGGGTTCGAACCCAAAACCTTTTGGTTGCAAGGCCTACACTATACGACCGAAGCGAATTCTCAATCAAAAAGGAATGTCTTCTCTTCAAATGCGATTACGCATTAATGATTCTATAATTTTTCACGGCACGGTGAAATCCGGCGTGCGTCAAATTCTAAGAATAAGGAGTTACTGGTATCGCCTTAAAGCGAGTTCATTTGTCTTGCTTTGAGGGGGAAAATATAGGCTATATCTATATTGAAGAGAAATCGAGATATCTGCGATTGAAGTTGATAGCGTTTCCTGGAGTACATGTAAAAGTAGCTAGAATATTGCCGTCAAAGTTTGGTGACTTTCAAAGCATGTGGGAAACTGAAAATTTACTTCTTTTTTTTGTAACTTTGATTAGCAATTTCCGTAAAATCCACTCATAAATGTTGTCTTACATGACATGGAAAAGGTAGGTGTTGAGCCAAAATTGGATTTAAAAAATAGCTTAAAGGAAGGGATAATGTTTGTTTCTTCCATTTCATTATTCTGACGAGAGCCTCTTTTCCCCAGGATGCCACACAATAGGATTACGTGTATATCCCGTGTCACTGACAGTTTGAGAGTCTTGCTCAAAGTCAGAGGCCCAGCGTGCTTGGCGTAGGATGAACCAAAGAGACGACGTTAACAGGTTGTTGAATGTCCCTATCAGTACTTGACTGGTCTTGGCCGATTGGTGGACAACATTAAATGCTCATCAGGCTTCTCCTTATAATCTTACATGACATGCGTACAGTGTGCTTCGATCTGCTGCAATGAGAGCGGTCAGGAAGAGGCGGTAACTTAAAATAATGTCTCGTTGTTTCTTGGACCCGGCGGGACTACTGCATAATGCGTGGGAACTATACATGTACCAATTTGAGTGTGTCGTGTTACTGCAGCAAAAACAACAACAACAACAACAACAACCCTCTTTCATTGCGAAGTAGTCTTAAGATTACTTCAAAGTGACACAGACATATTTTCTCAGGTGGAACGTGAGTTTATTTCACAACATTAAAATTACAATGAATATCTTCCCCTATAATAGTACAAACCATTTGTAATAATAATAAATTTCCTATTTCATTTTTATAACTCAATTAATTATTTTATCACAACTTCTGTATTAACAAATCATTTCAATCCGAATAGCCCGAAACGGGATCAAAGTTCTTGCATAGAAATACAGTTGCGAATAAAAGAGGATTTGCTTTCAAATTTGCGAACTCAGCAACAAACAGATATATCACCCAGTTGTTCCTCAGATCCCCGATTACAAAAGTCATACGATGCGTAATCCAAGGAAAGTGTTGAGGGTCCTCTCCCTTGACTGCGGCAAAGCATTCAAAGAAAGCTTTTGTAAGGGCCGTTTAGTCAACCAGAATCAGCCTTGTCATCATACAAGAAAGTGTTTTCAAGAAATGCTTCTATTCACTAAGATCCTAGTATCTTTAGAGTACGCCATAAAATTGCATATTATGAACTGTTTTATTCTTGTTTCCCCAGCAGCACATAAATGAATACAATAAATAAATAAATTACATTTTATATTATAATTATCCCCGAGGGAGAAATTTCGGTTACAATGGCAAACATACATAAGTACATACATACATAATTAACTATACAAATGTACGACATACAAAGAATATCAAATACACAATAATATTATTATTACAGCATTGACAAAAAATATGAACATGACATCGCTGGTCACAACTGTTCCTCGCCCTACTTTTTGTTGTTCTTTTTTTGGAGGGTGGGTGGGGAAGTAGAATTGAATAATTCTGTCTTGCTCAAGGACACACTTAAGTGACCACCCATCTAAATCCCATGTCACCCACACTTGTTTGATAGACGTATACCCTATCTTCACACCCTGCCCCCCCCCCCCCCCCCCCCCCCCCTCCTTCCCCTTAATATGTGTTATAAAAAATTGACTTCGGCTCTCTCCCCATAACCAGAGGCTTTTTAATTAGAAGATCCAGCGCAATAAATGCCATGAAAACCAAAACCAAGCCATGATTCTCAAGAACACTCTTAAATCCCTCACCACCTCCAAACACGCAATAGCGAGGCCACAAAGAAAAAATGCAACGCTTTACAATTGGTGGTTTCACATAACTCAGCTCGACGTCGTCTCGGTTTGTCTCTCTATGGGCCCGTGTCAACTGTCACGGACACCGACCGACCCGATTCCGCCCGTCTCTCGAAAAGTCGGTAGTTGAAATAGAGCACCGTTTATTTCCTAAGAAATCCGTGAAAAGTCCCTTCGGCTGTGTCAACAGACACGACACGCCCCGACAAAAGACGTTTCGGTTGGAAAGTCGCTTGCTCAATTTTAGCCGGGACTCTTGAGCCATTATAGGCCCCGCCGGAGCTAAAAAATATTTTAATTTTTAGTTCGGATTAAAATTTTAATGTCATATTTGTAATCAGGGCTCAAAATTAGCAAAGTCTACCCGCTAACCACCTGGTTTAAATGCATATTAACAATTTCACCAATTTTCCTTGAAAATACCCTTTCATTTCTTATTCCCGCCTTTGGTTCTTTGACCTCCACTATTTATAGCCCTGTACTGAGGACATAGCCTTGGGACACAGTGTGTGGAATAATACGGCCTCTCGGCCAACAGACTAGACGTGTCTTGTCCGAACTGGTGGACACACAACACGGAAACGACTCGACCGATTTCCTTCCTCCTGACAAAATATCGGGCCGGGTCCGTCTCAGTGGACCCGTAGGGTAAGCCTTTGTGTCCACTGGGACAGACACGACCCGATTTATTGTCGGGAGGAGGAAAATCGTTTGGGTCGTTCCTGTCTTGTGTGTTCATACAGTTTCCGAATTTTTATTATAACTGTGCACCCTTGAAATGATTCTGAACCACCGTTAATTTTTTTCTAATTCGAAAGTTAGGTGGTTCTGAAGTTTTAGACGACCAAAGAGTCGAACTTTCACAAATATGATATCATAATATATAGATCATAATATCGAGAAAACAACAGGCGGGTCAGTATTATAATGAATGAGTAACAGTGGCGGCTTTCACCACGTCAGCGTTTTTAATACATGTATTATTATTATACCTCATCCTTTAATCATACTGGTGCGCATTATTCAACTATGTAGATAATTAACACATCCCCCCCAGCCCCCTCCCTTCTTTCTTTCAACCACCCCCCCCCCTTTCCTTCTTTCTTTATACCCCCCCCCTTCTCAACCACCTACCCAGTCTACGGCCGTCTTCAAATCAATGTTTATCAATTATTTGGCAAGTCTTCTTTACTCACACAGAAATACGACAAAAAGAGGCCCGGAAAATACCCCCATCACAACAATTAACATTGACGGTGTCTGGCAAAACAGTTTTAAAAATTACAGTAGGCCTGCATTAAAAAGCGTCCGAGATGTTAATCAAACAGCGGGTACCTGTGGTTCGAACAGAGCACCTCCATTATCATAATATTATCATGAATAAGTATTTTTTTTAAAACCTCCACGCATAAATCACTGCCAAGAGATATTTTTGTGGATTAAGTTTTGTTGCTTTAATTTAATTTCTTTCTCTTTTTTTTTGTATGAGGTCGGAGATTGATGAGGCGCTATTAAAACGGCATTTTTTGCAAGATTTGCATAATACCAGGGGTTCCGAAAAACATAATTGCCAAAGGAACACAATTATGTAAAAAAAAAAACCATGAAAACTAAATCACAAAAATGTGCACCATTGCATGACATTTATGCAAGTTGAATAAAAGGACTATAAAAAAAACCCTGACCACTGTGCGAGGCGTGGGCCACCTTGCTGGAACCACTGGTGTAGTCTGTCAGTGCTAGAGAAGCGTCCAGGGGATTTCCAGAACTTGGAAAGTATTGAAGTACTTTGCATTCCCCAGCATTGGTGTAGCTGTGACAGCAACAGTGGTCCCTGCCACATCGATGAAACCAATAAATCAGAAAAGAGGCCAATAATTTAAACAACAACAACAACAACAACAACAGCAACAATAATAATAATAATAATAATAATAATAATAATAATAATAATAATAATAATAATAATAATAATAAAGCCTTTATACTACGTTCTATCCCATACGAGTACAGTAGAACATAGCTATAGCGGGGATGGGGGGGGGGGGTTGGTTCTAGAAGAAAAATCCCACCCAAGGCAAGTTCCTGCCATACGAATGCAACGGGAATTACTGAAAAAGTCTTAAAATCCACATGATTACCCCCCTTCCATATCAATAAAAATTGCGCTTTCGATCAGTCTTCCTTTTCTTGTCAACTTCGTTGATTATCTGGGTGTATAATTCGAGTGAGAAGCATTTCTTTTTGTCTGTGTTGAAAGCCATCTTTTCCTCGGTCTTGTTGCTTGAGCTGTCTACCGTACAGGTAGGCCTACTGCAGAAATTGTGAAGTGGATGCGTGCGTATACCAGAGCATCAATGATCATAATCCAAAGCTCTCCCCTTCTTTTACTTTTTGGCCTAGCTTAGGGTTAGGCTTACCGTCACCTCAGAACTACTTTGTCCAAAGAGTACTTAAGTAAAGAGGCACTTTGGACATAAAAGTCCCTAGGCGACGCTATGTCACACCATTTTTGGAGTTCCTGACCTAAGGGCGAAAACACAGAGAACGCCGATTTCGGAGACTGACTCAGTAAGCGTCAATAGGTATAAACTGAGAAGGGCCCCTCACTGTCAACTCACGACCCCCGTGCTTTCTTGTCGTATCTCCATTTTTTAAGAGTGAAAATGTGACTTCTTCTTAAGCTCACTCTTCTTTGTGAACTATTTTCACTGTTATTAAAAATGGAGATGCGACAAGAAGGCACTGAGGTCACGAACTCTCAATGCCGTCTCAGCGTCGCCAACTCGGGTGGAGCGGTTTGCGTGACGTCACCCGACTGAATTGGGGACAATTTTAAAAGGTCATTTCAGGGCTGGTGCTCCACGGTAGACAAAAAGTAATCACCTTTTTGAATCAGTGTCGTCAAATTAGGGTGGCTGCAGAGCAGAATTACATTTTATGCAATATTTTAGGAATTTCTTTTTTTTTTTTCATGACCAAATAAATGCTTCAAAAATACCAGCTGTGTTGTGGCGTAATTTTTTTGCTTATATCTAGGCGCCCACTATATGGAGTCAAGCAGACACCAACTAGCACCTGTCCGCGTCGATCTTCAGCCGCTCAAGTTTCGGCGTTCTCTATGTTATCGCCCTAACGCCCCCCCCCTCTCTCTCTCTCTCTCTCTCTCTCTCTCTCTCTCTCTCTCTCTCTCTCTCTCTCTCTCCTCTCTCTCTCTCTCTCTCTCTCTCTCTCTGCCGCCTGCTCCATCTCACATCTCACTCATCATTGAACTGGCCAATCACAACGCTGCACACGCTGACTGCCTGTTTGGAGCCCGCTTACCGCCCCCACCCCTCAACCCTTCCCCCCCCCCCCCCAGCTAGAGCTCGCTTGATCTGTTCCACTGTATCAATGTTCGGGGACTTTCCTTGCCCTGTTATACCAAAGCACAGGTTATCGAGTTTACATAGACAAAAAAGCGGATTGAGGTAAGGTCCACTGCGGTCATGTTCTGCTGTATGAGCTCTTGGCACTTTTCAAAGATAACATGATCAATGAGTATAATACTAACTTCATTCACACAAGATAAAACATTTCTTCACATTAACAAGAAAACAGTTCAATCCTGAAATGCCCTTGTGACTCACTGCTAACCATTATGCGGCTTTAAGTATAGGGAGACTCTTCGCGATAACCCCTACAGGCCCTGATGAGACCTTCAAAACACAGACCTACTCAAAATTAGCAAACCCATTCAAATAAAAGTGCTCTTCATCGCTGAAACAATCGTTTTTCATGAAGGAGTCGTCATCTTGTGCTAATTAAAACACCACTGGCATATGAAAAGTCTCTTCTGAAGTTTTGGTGTATATAAATAAATTGTGTGGAACGCTCTAAGTCCTAAATCATCTTTCTGTATTCTGTAAACTGAGGTCTAAGGGGAAATTTTCAGTCCAGCACTGCGAGGCCAAATGGACTTAACCGGTGCTCTCGGCACGGAATCTTTCGCTTGGGTCACATCAGAGTTTGTTTGAGTAAAGAGACGCATATCGACACAATAATGGTCACTTTTTGCTTGGGAAGAGACAGACAGACAGGCAGACAAACAGACAGAAAAGAGGGAACGTTAAGAAATAGGACCTACCTTTGGTGCCCTCCAACTACCAGCCTAATAGTATAAATGGGCGACCTGGGTGAGTTTGCCTCAAGGCTGACTCTCAAACGAACCACACCTAGAAAATGTGTTTGTCCCACGGGCTGTTGACTTCTCCGATGGAATTTTTAACGTTTCTGCACCGTTGTTCCATTCCAAAGTGAACACAAATATTAGTGAGACTCTAGCTACCTTTAGAAATCCACTTTCATGGGGAGATTTAACCGTTTGCTTCACTACACTGTGACGGTTGAAGGTAGAATAGAAATAATAGCGTATTACTTAATGAAAATATTTCATCTAAAGTTAGTTGAATTATGATGCAGGTATTCCAACAAAACAACGGACTTCTGGTATTTTTTTGTGGATAGATTTTTTGGGAGACGGCCAGAATTTTTTTGCTTGTTTCATATTCTTTCGTTTTGTAACCTTTCGAAAAGATCTAGCCCCGCGAGAATAAATATTATATATTATTCGTAATTGTAGAGCTGCTTTAAAGTTCCACGACTTGGTTAAAAAATAGACTGCTTTCATCGTCGCTTTGACTTTTACCATGTCACGTAAGCCACTGTCACGATCAGAGTCTTAATGCAGACCCAGGAAAAGTACTTACTCTCTTGACCTGAACATGGGACCCTGAAGCTTGATGTATCAACAAGTTTTGAATATGCCTCAATCTCATTTGGACAAGAGGAAATATCATGTTTCGGGATGGTTTTGTTCGTTATTAGACCCTGCAATACACAAAAGGAGACATTACTCATTGGTATGCCGGCCGAGAGAAGAATGCTGTTTATGACGTAGATGATTGTGCGGGGTGTCGATTCGTCTTGAGAAAGGTCAAAAAGTGAACGAGCTGTCAATACGTACTGGTAAACATAATTATCTTTGTCAACGCCCAAGAGACTCGCTCTACTGGAAGGCGAAAACGCTTTTTCCTCAATCTGATTGACGTATCTAACAATCAAAGGCTCCAGAGCTATAAAAATTCTGGGACACAAGGGTTTAGAAACCGGCGGGAATCGAACGTTGATGAACCATTCCACCTCACATCTGTCGGCGCCCTTTTTACCTACCCTACACGACTGCAGTTCACAATGATCTAGATTTCGTTTTGTTGTGTCGGATTCTACAAGTGATAGCTGAGATTCATGAATCGCATCTTCTTTAGATCTCTTTTCTTTTTCCTCGACTTCCGTCGAAAACGAACTTTGACCCCCACTGTTGTCCTGACTACCCCCGGCGGCGACTGACGTTGCCAGCACTCTGTAGTTCAGCTGACACTCATACTCCCTCCAGTTAGGGTATAGCATGGCAGTGTTTTTCTTCACATCGGCAGTCAACGTAAATGCTACAGTTTGAAAACCCGACCTGACTTTCATAGTGACATGAAAAAGTCCAACTGTTCGCCTGCGCAGCCAAAACGTTATAGGTATGAATGTCATAAGTCTAAACGGAGAGTAATTGCACACCACACAAAATGGATTCCTGTAAATATTTGCTCTATACCTCACTAACAAAAACGTACTCCGGCAACGTCTAACAACTATTTGGTTTGGGAAATCATCAGGACAGGAATGAGTGTCAAAATGGTAACAAAGCTCCATATCTTTCGCGCCACCAACTGAGGGCAATAGAGTTGATTCTGGGCTCATTATTTTACTTATCATTTGTTCCATTGCAGCGCGTCCGTATAAGTCCTCGTTTGTATTGGCGATGATCACTGCATCCCAGAAGACGGGATTCTTGACGAGATGACTGTGGCAGGCAAATATGGAGTCATTGATGAAAATGATACCTGTGTCTACGTCTGTTATGTAAATATCAGTAATAGTGTGTCTGAAGCTGTCAACTTGGGATCCTTGTCCGTCCGGGATGTCCTGATACCCAGGTAGAGATGATGTTCTGTGAGTTGTCCACGAAGAGGCGTCGTCTTTAGAAGTTGTGGCCTCATTGTCAAAAACTGACATCGGCTGAACACTTGCCCTTGGGGTACTAGTTTCACCATAGGCGTTGGCCCCTACCACGGGAGTAGTCGGAGAATCAGGTATGGGGGAAGTATCTGCTCCCGTAAGACCCTCCTCTTGGGGAACTCGTCCATCCACAAAACGCCGTCTCCTTTTCCTGTCCCCGTCAACCTGTGTGGTCAGACTTGTCCCACTCTCCAACACAACAGCCTCACGTTTCTTGAAGTTTCTCAAACGTGGGTCTTTTCCCCCTTCGGCCAGAGCATCCTGCCATTCCTGGTCAAATTTTTTCTGCTGAGAGGGCGTCGTGATTTTTACTGTCGGCGTGAATTGGTCTTTATGAATAGCAGAGCCAGGACGGGGGCAGGAGCTGACCCCCATCACCCCGTTAAGCAAGCAGCTCATTTCTAAGTAGCGTAGCCACCACAGGTCTGTCTGTGAGAAGAAGGTACAATATTTTGAGGTATACCCCCACCATTATCAACAATAACAACAACAGCAACAACAACAACAACAGCAGCAGCAGCAGCAGCAGCAGCAGCAGCAGCAGCAGCAGCAGCAGCACTAGCAGCAACAGTAACAACAACAACAACAGTAACAACAACACATCAACAATAATAACAACAACTCCGGCAAAGAGCATCAGCACAAAAACATAGGGCTACCAATTGACAGAGCAAGTAAGATTACACAATTTATTAAACCTTAACAGATGCAAAAGCATACATTACCTTGTATCCACCCACGCGTCAAAACAAATGTAAGAAACTTTTTAAAAGGATCATAAAGAAAAATATTTTTCACTAAAATTAGGAATGAAGGTGAGACAATTTAGATCATTTGGGGGCGGTCTTCCAACCCTAACTGCAAACCCAGGCGGAGAGAGATACAACATTCCACCAGAAAGACCGAGATACTGCATTAAAAAATTATCTCCTTTAGAAAATCAACAATGATTTACTCTGTGCAAGTTCAAATGTTTAGGTATCTAAGATAAAATATCACTATACATGTAATGCTAACTGTACCACAGAAATCATACCGCACAAAAGAATCCAACTAAAACTTGTGTAAACTCAAAATTTCGGAGTCGAAAACCGAATGATATTTTTAAATTCTGATTACCCGAAAACACAAAGTTGAACCAGTGCTATCTGCGGTCCTATGTGTTGTAGTAAAACGCATTTATTTAGTTATTCTGTATATTTCTGTTAATATAACTTATAACATAATACTCGCGTTCAGAAAACATTTTTGCCTTTTACCCGGGACGACATGTTGAACAATTTCCCAGACTAGATATTTCTAATCCTAATTTGACGTTTTTCCTTCTTTTCTTATGACCATGGAAATGGAGAAGATGACTCTAAAGGAAAACCGTCAGATAAATTACATTCCTTTACAAACCAAACTGTTATTCGACAAAATTTAAAATTTAAAAAAACAATTAACAAAAGTTATAAAAAAGAAAATAGTAGACGAGGAGATGCGCAATGGAATTTGGTTTAGAAGTTGGACGAAAGGGGCTCTAAAATCTAGGAGTGTCAAAAAATAAACATTTACCTTCACCTTCACCTATCCCATAGACTTGATATCCGTCGGGGCGTTTTTGAAGATTTGGCCACCAGCTTCCACCACTCCTTCCGATCTTCAGCTTTTTTTAGCGTGTCTTTGAGTTCCAGGCCTGTCAATTCCATGATGCTGTCCTCCCAACTCTTCTTCGGTCTGCTTCTTCTCCTTTTTTTCCCTGGACGTTGCCTTGCAGGATCATCTTAACAAGGCCGGATGAGCGGATGATGTGTCCATACCATTGCAGTTTGCGTTTCCTGACCAGAGTGAGAAGGTTAGCATATGGTCCAATTTCATTTTTGATCCGTTGTTTGACTTCGTCATTTGTGATGTGATCTTTGATGAGATACCAATGGTTTTTCGGAAGCATCTCATCTCCACAGCTTTGATCCTTCTTTCAAGGTCTGCATTCCAGGTACAGGATTCACATGCCAACAAAAATGATGACGTGACCAGGGAACGCATCAATCTGATTTTTTTATCTGAAAGTGATATTTCTGTTGCTCCGAATGGTTTTCAACTTGGTCGGTGCTGCTGGGGTTTGCGCTTTTCTAGAAATTATTTCTGGTTATGATCCATCATCTTTCACTATTGCACCCAGGTATTTGAAGCTGTGTACGGTCTCAAGCCTCTGGTTGTTGACCTGGAGGTCCACTTTGATGTTCTTGTTGCTGTTGGAAATCAGTTTGGTCTTCTCAGCGCTGAATTCCATGCTGTAAGCTGCGGATGTCTTTTCAAGACGGTATATTAAGCTGACTGGTTCTTGCTCTTATCCCGCAAGGCCGTCTATGTCGTCCGCAAAACGTAAGTTATTAATTGTTCTGCCTCAGTACTGACTGTTCCTTCGTGGTCTTCAAGTGCATCTGTCATGATCCTCTCCAAGAAAATGTTGAAAAGAGTGGGGGAGAGCAGACAACTCTGGCTTACTCCCACTGTTGTTCGGAACCATTCCCCAAAGTTGCTGAAAAATACTGAGATGGTGCTTTGATGTATAGCTTTTCTATGACTTTGATCAGGTTGGCGTTAATGTTGTATAAATTCATGGTTGTCCACAAAGCTTCTTGTTATACTCTGTCAAAAGCTTTTTTGAAGTCCACAAATACGTGGAGAAGCTCCTGATGGTTGTTAGATTTACTTTTCCATGATGATTTACAGGTTGAATATTTGTCCAGTTGAGCTGCGCCCTGTCCTGAAGCCTGCCTGTTCTTCTGCCATGGTTTTCCCTGCTTGTGGCTTCAGTCTGTTGAGAATGACTTAAAGCATTGCGTTACTAGGAAGAATAACCAGGCTAATAGTACGATAGTTTTGACATGGTTGAAGATTGCCTTTCCTGGGAAGGGTGATGATCAAGGATTGAGTCAATGGTGTTGGACATTCACCTGTCTGCCAAATATTGTTGCAGATTATCCTTAGGATGTCTATCATAGCGTCTCCTCCTGCTTGAACTATTTCTTCTGTGATGTTGTCAATTCCTGCTGATTTCCCTTTCTTCAGTGATGAGACTGCTGCTACTATCTCTTCTCTTAAGATACTGCTTTTGTCATTATCTTGTGATTGGGAGACATTGAGCACTCTTGGATCTCCTGTGGTTTTTTGGATGTACAGTTCAGAGCAATATTCTGTCCAACGAGCAAAATAAACGTAACGTTAGCTGTATACTAACACGCACACTACATCAACAAGACGTTCATTTTGCAGGACAAAAACCGTGTACTCAGTTCATGAAGCACTACGGTAGTAAGTAATTAGTATCCCTGCCTGTGACACGAGAAACTGGGGTACAATTTCCCTTTAGAGAGGATTTTTTTTTTCATTTTGAGTTTGAAAGAAAAGACGGAAAGAGAGAGAGACGGAATAAGATCTGAACTTTAAAAAAAGGGATTGAGACATCCTAATTTACGAATCAGAAAAATGGACAGTAAGAAAAGGAAATTATTTTTGTAAATTGAATGCGATAAAGACAAAAAATTGTTAAGCAGTCTGAAATGGCGTCAATGCTACTTAGACAAGGTCCAGTTTGTTTGTATTGGGATTCTGCAAGCAATACAAATAAATTGCAATCACAAAAAACAGTTCCAATATTTAAAGACACAAAAGAAAATAGTCCAATTCTGATAAATACTTCAATGATAACCAAAACTATCAGTAAGGAAAGCCCTTTGTACTCAACTCTTTTGTACGGCTGTCTATGGCGGACCTTTCCTAAATTTACTGAAAATGAATTAGAGTCAACAGAAATGTGATTGAACAAGAGACTAGAGAAAGTTTTCTGGAAGGAAGGAAATCCCAAGAGGTGATGTTGAAAGAGGTCCACAGATCCAAGAAGCTTATTGATAAAAGCTATTTATTCATGAAGAGACAAATGCAGCTTCTGGGATATTAGTTGAATTAATGAAAAACTTTTGAACAGCTTGCTCGTATTTTGTTTTAAATACATATACAAAACGTAAAAGAGGCAAAGGCTGAATTTTAAAAAAACGTACAGATAACTTGATCAGAGGAGTGACTGGGAAAGATCGGGATAATAATTACAGGTACTGAATAGGTTTTGTTGAGAGCATCTGAGCAGAGAAATTAGTGGCGAAACATAGCTTCCCTTATCTGCTTCAGTTCTAGGACTTGATGACGATGATAAAAACGAAAAGTGGGATCGTTGAAAACACCTCAAACGTGTGAAAGCTTATCAAAAATAAAATGCTGACACAACAAACCTGTAGTCTTTCAAACTCTTGTGGACATTCGGCCTGGAAGTCGAAGCAACAAGTCCCGGCAGGGAGGCACGTGGGTCGGCAGGAACACAGTCCGATGGTCAGGTTCCCACAATGACCTGTACAGACAAGGAAACTTGGAGGCCTTGTTGGAAATTCACATCACAGATTTCCTTCAGTTTTTAGCTTCAGTAAGAGTTTTAAGGCACTTGCAGCACAATTAGGTTACATATAACTGCCGAGGATTAGAGGTGTTACATGAGAATAACATACGCAAAAAAGGAGGAGGGGAGATAAGAACGAAAGATGTTTGATAGAAAAGAACGAGCAAACCAAACCAGAGCACTCGTCAACCACCTACCACAGACACCATGAGAGAAAAAAAAAGACAGCGATTCACGCTAGGAGGGTGGAGAACCCAAAGCGGAAAGGGGGGGGGGGTGTGGGAGATATCAACTAAGTTGTTATGGCACTGGACCGAATGGATACCACCCAAAAGATAACATTGACTTCATCCTTTGTGACGATGATGTATACTGACATTGCTGAGAGTGGAGACTTAGAGTTCGGATACACATCTATGCACAAGCATGTGTTTTTTTTACCCATATCAAACTTGTCTTGTTGAAAGAACGCGCTGCCGACTATGTGGAAATTGTCCAGCCGTAAGCGAGTTAACTTGCCTTTCAGTTCACAAGTGCTATGCGTGCTCGACTGGGATCGGGAACCTAGAGCTGACGGTGGTATTGTGTGTGTGTGTGTGTGTGTGTGTGTGTGTGTGTGTGTGTGTGTGTGTGTGTGTGTGTGTGTGTGTGTGTGTGTGTGTGTGTGTGTGTGTGTGTGTGTGTGTGTGTGTGTGTGGGTTTTTTTTTTTATGTTTTACTGCGCTCGCAAGTGCATAAGGTCATATGAGCGTGGGGGACACATTAAACATTTTCAGTCGGTAGGACCTTTTTAATTTTGCCCGGGAGATGGCCGAAGCCTACTCTTATCGATTTTAGACCCACAAAGGGATCTTTAACGTGCACAACTTGCACTAGGGACCTCCGAGATTTTTGCCCTTGTCCGAGAAGGCTAGGTGTTAGATCTTTATACCTACCAGAAGATCAGGGGAGTGGCTGAAAGACAGCAGTAAGAAGGAGCCATGGAGAAGCAGTAGAAAGGCTGCAGAAACAGTCAGGAGCCCAGAGAGAGGACAAAGGAGGTGAGGGGGTGGGGTCAGAAAGTGGAGACGAAAGCAGACAGCAAAATATTGTTGGAGAGCAGAAAATGAGATGAAAGGAGACAATTTTTAGAGAAGAAAATGTTTCGGTCATTACCCGGATTCGAACCAGGGACCTTTTAATAAGACTTGAACACCTTAACCTCTAGGCCTCGAGAGCCCCGCGGACGATGTACATGAAGCTCCTGTGCCGCGACGGCTGGAGACGGTTGCAGGAATTGTATCTGAGAGTGCGAGCCACGCCAGAGCCGGTCTTATAAGAAGGCACAACGCTATTGGTGTCTTGTGGGAGGGCCTGTTGATTGATGTCCTGGGATCTGTAATCCATCACTCTATTTACTTTACAGTGGTGTCGGTGAATACCTTAAGTCTTATACAGAGTGCCCATTGGCACGATCGACTCCGTTCGGTTTGGAAGGCGGAATTTTGAGTGATTGAGGGCTCAACAAAGCGATCATCGTGGTACAAACCGATCGCCCGATTCACAGTCTCAGAAAGAGAAGCTTTTGTTTTCAAGCCGCGAATGGGGTTATCGGCTGGCGATCGGTTTGCCGATCCCCCAATAGTCACCCCGTATAAAGTACTTAGAATTGCGCAAACAAGCTGAGCTGTCAAAACTGAAGCCTATTTGGAGGGACAGAAACATCATGCACAGCTAAAAAATTAGACTAATGCGCTCACTGGTCATCTCAATATTTTTATACGCCTGCGAATCATTGACACTAACAGCAGAATTAGAGAAAAAGATTCAGACCACAGAGATGAGATGTTACCGCAGACTCCTCGTACAAAGACCACGTTTCAAATGATGAAGTACGAAAGAGAATCACCAACGCAGTGGGGCAATATGAAGATCTACTGACCACAGTGGAGAGACGAACACTAAAATTGTATGGGCATGTCAAAAGATCCACAGGACTTGCCAAAACAATCCTGCAAGGAACCGTACAAGGAAAGAGAAAGAGAGGAAGGCAGAGAAGGAGATGGGAGGACAACATTACAGAATGGACAGGAAAGACGCTGGGTGACAATCTGAGGAGAGCAGAGGACAAAAATAGATGGCGAGAGCTGGTTTTCCAATGCAGTGGTGCCCCAACGGTTGCCCCAACCACGGGATAGAAGAAGAAGAAGATAAAGTACTTTGTAAGAATTATGTATTTTTGGATCGGTGGGAAGGAGAGGCCACCTAGGTGCAGCTATCCTGAAACTTGTGGCATAACAGTTACGTAGCTGTACACGGCGCTTTAGATCTATATTATAATAATTATTATCAAATGAAGTCTTTCTAACATTCACCTTGAGGCCTATAAAGGTGCGGCTTCTTGGAAGGCTGAAAGATAATTGCATCTTTCCTTTGTTACCTTTTTTTGTACTCTCAATTCTAACTATTTTCACACCGATCTTTTCAGTTTTCGAGATATTTTTACAACAGGTATGAATGGATGGCGTGACGTGTGGAAGGGGTTGGAAAAGGGTGGGTGGGTGTGGGGGGGGGGAGGGGGAAGTTTGTGTTCAAATGGTGTCAGTCGCAAATCTAAAGGTCTGCAGTAAACGATCACTACCATGCACTCTACTCGCTGCTTATAGGCCTGCATTATGTGGAAAGACAAGGCAATAGATAGATAGATAGATAGATAGATAGATAGATAGATAGATAGATAGATAGATAGCAGGGGCGGCTCGTGGGGCTAAAAAGTGGGCGTGCACAATTAATTAAGCTATCACAGGCTGAAGATAGTCAAGGGCAAAGTAAATGGGGCGGTGTATAGTTTTAGGATCATTGGGTTGGTGAGGGAGGAGCACGTGCTTTATTTTCATTCCTTTCACTTGTTGCTTTGATTTCTAGAACAAAATCTGTTTGTTAGCTATACATCATGCATTAGAACTGAACACTCAAATAATAACTTTCATCACTCCACAACAAAACCATTCAAAGACACGTATCATACGACGGTGACACGTTGAGTATGTCACGTTCACCTCCCTCAGGTTCACGGTCACAGAGTCACTTAAAATAGCCTAGAGGCAAGACAATGAACCAATCAGAATTCACTTGAGCACTCTGCTAGATTGCTCCGGGGCTCACATAATTTTGGCAGAGAATAGTGTACAGCATATGGCGTTTATTTTTTGACTGCCTACAGTGGGCAATGTTTCGGCACTATTCGGCTGGAGCACATTTGAGATGTGCCGTCTTATTAATAAGTACAGCCAAACTCGCTACGACTGTCGTCATCACTTGGGTTATCCCAAAGAGCGATTTATAGGTCAGGTTACCACTGTTGAATCTCCTATTATGTTTAGTTAGAGGGCGTAGGCTTTGTTGTGGCATAGTACATGTAGATCTAGATGTTTTACGGCAATGTAGACACAGACACGACAGTTACGGAGCCAGCAAGGGCCTTGTTCTGATATAATATTTGACTAGTCTTTGTTTCCGGCGACTTTTATTTTATTATTGTGGGTGCTTTACGTAAAAGAACAATAAACAATTCTGGGCGGCACTGCACGACCGTGCTCTATGGACAAACCGTGCCTGATAGATAGATAGATAGATAGATAGATAGATAGATAGATAGATAGATAGATAGATCACAAGTCAAGTGAATATCAAAGGTTTTCCTGTGCACTCCCGATTAGCACTCACCCTTGCAGGAGTAGCCGCCCACGCTATCGAAAATAGTTCCTTTTCGACGCATGCGCTCTGGTATTGTCTTGTTTATTTCAATCAGCAGTTCCGAAATTGTGATGTTCTCGTAGTCCAGGTTTACCAGGTTTTCTGGAAGTTCCCCGTCAACATCACCATCAGCAGCAGCAACAATGGAAGCAACAACTGCAATGCCAACTAGGACGTGAAAGAAGAGTTGGAGTGTTCTCCTCATCGTTGTTGTCTTTTGAAGAAAACTGAGGAAAATAATAAACGTGGAGACAGAAATATTTACGCAGTCTCAAGTCCGTGTGCTTCACTTTCGAAGTTTAGTTAAATTATATCTGAAGGATTTCTTTAAAGCTTTATTAAACATATATTAAGAATAAACACCAGCGCAAAATTCCAAATAAATCAAATCTGCTTCAGTCCGTTTCCTAGTTTCAGGGTCGTTCTTCTCCACCATCTTAATTTTATTTCATCCTGTTAATGTGCAGGAGAAAATTATTTCTTCTTTTCTCAGTTATCTGCGTTTGTTGGTTTGTTTTGTTCGTTGGTTTTTTGGTTTTTGGTTTTTGTTGTTGTTGTTGTTTGGTTTGTTTGTTTTTGTTTGTTACTGCTTTTTTTTCTTCTGGTATCATAACTTTTCGGAAATCTTAGCTTCATCTTTTTTATATTTTAAAAACCACTTATTATATCATTGTCAAAGAAGCTCGGTATCGCCTGAAGTACAATCCTATAATTTTTACGAGCTGCTCACCGTTTACTTTTAAAGATAAGTCTGGAAGATTGCAAACGAAAACGCCCTATTTTACAAATTGGTATTATTGGATGTTTTCACTTATCCAGTTAAAACTATCCTTTGATGGGTGGGCGTGGCGTAAAATTGAAGAAAACCTGTTAGTTACAGACGAAGCAGAGAGTTGTCAATGAAGGGGTGGAGTCTACAACTATCACACTTTGACTGAAAGATCTCATACGTGCTTACATCACGAGACAGGCTGTTTTCTGAAATGTAGTTATTTATTATTACGTTTGTCTTCCTGCACTCGCTCTTTCTCCCCCCCCCTC
>NW_004797279.1:529957-543091 GCF_000002075.1 Aplysia californica | reverse complement strand
CACACTCTCTCTCTCTCTCTCACACACACGCACACACACACACATACTCACTAACACACACACACACACACACACACATACACATTATTTCACCTACATACACATACGCACACACACACATATACACAAACTCTCTCTTTCTCTCTCTCTCACTCTCTCTCTCTCTCTCTCTCTCTCTCTCTCACTCTCTCACTCTTTCTCTCTCTCCCTTTTTTTAAAATTCCCACAAGAAAGAGACATTTTATACTATAAAAAACATTACAATATTCATCATTTCCCCCGATAGGCTTAGCTTACTTTTGTCTTGGTAGGTGGGTCGAACTGAAACATATTGATGAGAGCAACCAACAACTTTCTCAGGGACGAATAGACATGTAATGTTTACCATATTACTGAAGTCAAACTTTCACCCTGTTTCCTTTTGATTGGTTTTCACTTGCCTAGCCAGCCCCAATCCGATCATGCAGATCTGACTAATCGAATAAGGGAACAACATTTTTTTAAAATGTAATTCTGATTCAGATGGAAAATTTTGGGCTTCGACTGGTTGTACAATTCCCAGGTGGTAGGACATAAGGAATGAATGAATGAAGAGATATGGAGGAAGGAAAAAGGGAGAAGTGATTAAGGATGGAGTAGAGGAAAGAAAGAAAAGGGAAATACAAAAAAGACGACTTCCATGATAAACAAATAATGATAATGATGTATTTTCGTTATCACTGACTATAGTACTACTAATTATTTAACTGTTGTCGTGGATCTTGTAGTGTATACTAATTATTTGAATACATGTGCTTCTTCTGTATCCATTGTTTATAGTGGGGCCATTTATGTTGACAGATCATATATAATTCTAGAAAATGAGACCTTTTACTTTTTGTTTTCAACTAACAAATTCTCATGCTTTTCGATAATGGTCAATTTCAGAAGGTTTTCCCTCTTCTAACGTTCTTGTAAATTAACCAAATGAGTCACGACACGGTGGAATTAGGTGCTCGTCAGTTTTGGGGTATTTGGACATATTGGTATCATCATAAAGTTTGTTCATGCGTCTGTTTTCCATGAAAAAAATTACCTATCTATCTTGAACAGTAGTCAATATATTTGAGATTGAAGGAGGTGGGGATCGTCTGGTTTCAAAGGTTATTTTAGAGAGAAAATGACCCTCAAAGTGTGGTGACTTCCAAAACTTGAGAGTCCTATGAAAGTGAGCATTTACATTTTCTTGTGCCTTTAATCAATGTTTTTCAGTAAAAGCCACGCAGCAATATGTGAGGCAGCGTGGTGGAATCAGGCTCTCGTCAAAATAATCAAAATGAAGAAACCTGCATTTTTCCGCAGGTTTTTGAATTTTCATTATTTTTTTATTTTTTTTTGCTCAACACCTTTCATGCCCAATAAAGAACTCATTTCCGTGTGTATTTTTCTGAAAAACGTTGATTAAAGGCACAAAAAATGTAAATTTTAAGTTACCAAGGACTTTTAAGCTAAAGAAATAACTAATCTTTGGCGACCATTTTCTCCCTAATTTTGTCTCTGAAAATAGATTACCCCCACCTCCTTCATTCACAAATATCTCGACTTGTATTCAAGTTAATGGGTATTTTTTTCATACAAATAAAGACTATTGAACAAGCTTTAAGATGATACCAATAACTCGACATGCCCAAAAATTGAATAGACCCTGATTCCACCACGCTACCTCATATGTTTTTAAATGGATATAAGAGTGCTGAACCAAAAAAAAAAAATCAACAAAAATTGCCAAACCAGTGGAAAATTGTTTGTTTATTTGATACCATTATTTTGACAAGGGCCGGATTTTACTACGATGCCTCACAAAACATAATTAAGAGGTTGTCTAATAGGTATGATGAGGGGGAAAATGGAAGGTGATCTAATCGAAATCAGTAGTTATAACTAACTTTAGTTCTTTGTGCCACCTAGGACTGGCGTCTGGTTTTACTCAGTAGTATCATCATCGTTATTCTTACCTTCCGTGAGTTATCCTTTTCTAATGTAGGCGTTTTTACGCCCCCATCGACACAATTCAGCTGATTTAAGAGGAGGTTTTTCCAACCCTTCATGTCAGGGCCCATCCTGGCTGAGAAAAAAACAATATCCCTGCAGAAAGACGGAGATACTCGATACAAATTCTCTTCACTCGGGAATCGAACTCGGATGTCCAGCTTGCTAGAGTGAAGCGCCTACCCGCTACACCGCAGACCTCAATTGAGATACTTTGTGTAAGCTATCAATCTAATAATAAGAGGAAGTAGAGTCCGTCTAAAGTGAAACGTGCTCGGAATATCGAACCAAAACCTCGGGTAACATAGGACGTCGGTCTTAGGTGGCTCAAGGAACGGACATAGTTAAAAAAGAACTCAATATTATATGACGCATTTTCAGTAGTGATCATTCTATCATACCAAGTAGACAACCTCTTGATTCAGATTTGGTTAATTTACAAGAACATTAGAAGAGGGAACACCTTCTATAATTTACCATTATTGAATGGCGCTCGTATCTGATAGTTGAAAGCATGTCTATAACGCGTCAGCTTCTGGACTTTATTGGATGTTTCAACTGGTACCTCTATACAACTTTGCGATATATGCAGTAATACAACAGTGACCACAAACATAGATAATACCAATCATGATACATTCATTGTTACTGGATCCTTAACGACTGCTTCGTTTCTCTTTGGTTGTAGTGGATGAATTACTCTCCGGGGAACCTCCGTATACCCTGTACCTAATAACAACTTCATACCCCCCCAAAAAAAAGCCAGTATCGTGATCCACTCACGTACGAGATATTTTAGTCATATTGTGACAGTTGGAGGCTCCGCCCCTTTACTGGCATCCGTCTGCCTCATTTGAGACAATCCAGGGCCGAAGCGCCTACATAGATAATATATAGTATATTATATATATATATATATATATATATATATATATATATATATATATATATATATATATATATATATGTATGTATATATATATTATACCTAACCAAATAGGCTTTCCACCCACTGATTCCCTTCACGTGCTTGAGAACATCGTCTCCATCAAATAGATCTACACACACAGACGTAGGCGTTGAGTACAGATTCTAGTATTTTTAATTTGAGCCGTGTGCACAGCACTCAAAACTGTTTCGGTGCATCAAAACACCATGTCCATGTTAACTCTTTTCGAGCCACTTTCATAAGCAGTCACAAGCACTGATTATCTGGGCTAACAACTGGATTGGTGGAGTCTACTTCAGAACTACGGTGAAGGCGGAGGGTAGGGGGGGGGGTAACTCTTAATAATTAATCTAATGACTGCTGGAGTGCTTGTTTTTAACTTGACTTTTAACCGCCCTAAAATCAGGTCATGATTTTGATTTCCTGACCACGAAATGCAAGCATATACAAGGACAGCCAAATTTTGAAACCAAATTGCTCATACATGTTACACAATTTGCAGTATTGTCATCTCTGCCTCTTTGCATTCTGTTTATGCATTGGCATCTTTATTTAATGTTACTGTGAAAAAATCTTGAGACTATTTTTCCCACCATGCGTTTAAAAGTCATAATTACGGTTTGCCCAATGTAAGCACAAAATTATTAAATGAGATATTTTCTCTGTTATTTTTGGCGGTTGAACGAATAATAATAATAATATTAGGAATTCAGGATTTATATTATTCACAACTCAGTGGTGTCGCCTCGAGTAAGACGTTTTGTTAATTATGTTCCTATTGTGGGAGAGTTTTTCATTTGTGGCCTCATTTCTCCTTTGTTCTTTGACCCATTTTGATTGGCCTTTCAAACAAAATGGCCCTCGCCCCTGACCATAATAATATTATGATTTTTAAATGAAAAAAATACTAGGCCTTTACTTGCATCCCTTTAAGAGATTGTTTCTGGGTGAATTGGCAAAACATCAGATAATGCAATACATGTATTTATTTACTGGGTGACCCCAACAAAATCATGAATATTATATATCCGCCTTTATTTCCTTAATAATAATGTTATACTTTTATATACCAATCCTGTAGGAATTTGACAGTTATATGGGACAGCCTTGGGGGCACGAAGTGTTCAAATGTCATGTCAATATGTAATATTGTAAAAGAGGGCATATATGTTTTCGTTTGGAGTCTTCCGTCTCTACAATCCAATAAAACCTCCAGGCCGTCGTGGTGCTCTATTTCTACAGCCAAAGTTTAGAATATAATAAATTCTACAAAGTTCACTAATCTAATCTAACATTTACGGACACAACAATAGGAAAAGACACCGGAAGATTAACGAGGAATCGCGAAAGATTACTGGCATGCATCGTGACTCACTTAAGTCAAGGACGATATGATTCGCACTGGTAGTGTCTATGTTTGTTTGATTGTTGTTATTTGTTTGTCTCTTTGTTTGTTTGTTTGCTTGCTTGCTACGTTGCCCGACGTTGTGTCATTGGGAAAGGCATTTTACACGAATTGTCCCCACTTCACCCAGGTGGGAATGGGTACCCAGCTATAGACAGTGAAAGATCTTTTCAGTTTGTTAGTGTGCGAGCTCTTAAGCAGCTACTTGCACTGTATGCTTCCCGGGAAACTGAGAATGTTTCTGATAGTTCTATGGTCTGCTGGAGTAATAATATAGTGAAAAGCGCATAGAGTTTGTTTTCGAGTGGGGACATGTGCTATACAAATGCTATTTATTTATTATTATTACGTGCTTGGTTTTAATCAATGTGTTACAAATTTGCATGGTTAAAAAAAAAAACATAACTAAGCTTTGAAGGTGGACCACACGGGCTTGAGACTGTGTACAGATTTCTGACATTACGTCTGTTTCCTTCTGTCCTCAGTTTTGTCCCAAAGTCAACAACGATGAGGAGAACACTCCCCCTCTCCTTTCATGTCCTAGTTGGCATTCCAGTTGTTGTTGTTGTTGCTGCTGCTGCTGCTGGTGGTGGTGGTGGTGGTGCGGGTGGTGCGGGTGGTGTTGATGATGTTGAACTTCCAGAAAACCTGGCAAACCTGGACTACGAAAACACCACACTTCTGGATTTGCTTATTGAACTCAACAAGACATTAACAGAGGACATACAAAATCGTCAAGGATCTATTTTCGATAACATGGGTGGCTACTCCTGCAAGGGTGAGTACTATAATATATTATAGTTAGGTCAAAAGTTCGTGGCGCATCTATTTGTCAAATAATATCTCCTCAACTGTTGAACATAAACCCTCCACCTTTTGCGCAGTGATTTGTATCAGTTTATCTTAACAGATCAATGTTTTTATAAGCACCTGTGGTAAGCTCTGTTCTAGAAAATTACTAAATAAATACTAATTTAGAAAACCCCAGAGGGTGGTTTCTACAGATTTTAAAAGGTTTACAACTGGGGCTATATCGCTTTTACAAGCAAGTCCCTCATTTTTTTTCTATTCGCGAGATTATGTCTATTGAACGTATGCTTTGGGAACGTTTAGTGCTAAAAGTGGTTACTAAAAAATATATTTATTGCAACTAGTTTTGCCGCTAAAAGGGATAATCGGTGAGCTGTGATTTTGGCCTGGGCCATATACGTACGCAAAATGTATGTGAGAAGCGGGAAGTCCTGTGAACAATTCCATTTTCTGCGCGGCGGAGATTTACAACATTTCGTATAACTTTATAAGTTTTTAAATGTTGTCTTAATTGTGGAAAAATATTGATAAAGCTAGGAAAAATTGACACAAACCGCTGTACAAAGTATCTGTGAAATAGATTCCCGCGTTAAAAAGATATTTGTGAGGCAGCGTCGTGGAATCAGGCTCTCGTCAATTTTTGGGCATGTAAAGTTATTGGCATCATCTTAAAGCTTGTTTACTTGTCTTTATATGGTTTAAAAAATATCCATTTATCTTGAATACAAATGGAGACATTTGCGAAAGAAAGGGGTGGGGTTCACCTATTTTCAGAGGTAAAATTAGTGAGAAAATAGCCGCCAAAAATTAGTTATTTCCTTAGCTAAAGAGTCCACGGTAACTAAAAATTTGCAATTTTTTGTACCTTTAATCAACGTTTTTCAGAAAAATCCACTTATAAATGAGTTCTTTAATGGATATGAAAGGTGTTGAGCTAAAAAACAAAAATTCGATACAAATTCACAAACCTGCGGAAAAAAGCAAGTTTCTTCACTTTGATTATTTTGACGAGAGCCTGATTTCACCACGCTGTCTTACATTTGAGAATAAGTTGCGCCACGGATTTCTGACCACACGACAGTCAGGTCTTCAAAGGGAAAATGTCGATAGTTACTCGACTTATAATCTATCTATCAATCTAACTATCTATCTATCTATCTATCTATCTATCTATCTATCTATCTATCTATCTATCTATCTATCTATCTATCTATCTATCTTATCTCATTCACGGCAGCGAGAAGAGTACCGTAGTTGCCTGTATTATTTACTGAGAGTGAATATAGACCCAATGCTGACGCAATATGGGCACAAACTGGCAAAAATAATCGTTTTCCCAGTAGTTATGACTGCATAGTCAGGCCGCGCCATTCATTCGTCTTTGAAGAAGACATGACCCCAGTCTCCTCGCGTCCACCTCTGCGTGCTTCTCGATGGTCTTGGGCGAGCCCGTTCTGTCTGCTGATGGGACATCAAGAAAGCAGCTTGAATTCGTGCAGGTGGTTTGTAACAGTACGATTGCTTACTTTTGTACGAGTCTAGTCGTTTGTCTAAGACCCTGGTGGATGAAACTAGCTGTTGTTGTTCTAGTTGCATCAGCCTGGCGTTGGAGGAATCGATCCTCCCTCGCCGTGATTGACCTGGGCCTCCCAGACCAACGGACAGAAGGCGAAACAGCCACCTCCCTCAAGTCTCCAAGCCACCTTCCCCAAGGAAACCCCATCTGTAGGCGTAGTTTTCACTCAGGATAATGATGTAAAACGTGAAAGTTTTCTGTACTCATCAAAGACACGGTATTTTTTTTACCGAGTTTAAAATCAAACAAATATTTCCTAAACTCGCACATTTTAGCTTGAGCCTAGTATTCGCAATCCAAGCACAGCCTGTTTTCAAAGTGTTTACAATATACATTTATAGTATTGAATTGACAGCTCAAATATAGCAGGTATCATTTTAACTAATAACATAAAATATGTGTAAATGGTACATGAAAAATTCATATATATATTTTAGGGTGTTCCCAACATTTTTCAAAACATAAATTGTAGATCTAGTTAGCTCTGAGTCTGAAACCAAAGTGCAAGTTTCACCTGTCAGATATGTTAACGTTAAGATGGATGGGACCAAGGTTTAAATCTGGACGGTATCCATTCGTCCCGGTGTCATTACGAATTAGTTTAACCCCCCCCCCCCACTACCACCCCCTCCCCGGCCACGTGCTCAAGAAATAGTTTTGTGTCAAAATTCAGATTCTAAATCTCGAAAAAGACGAGAAAAAGTATATGAAGTAGGCACAATTAATGAAATAATGGAATAGTTTTTCCCACCTCTCCTAGCGTGAACTGCTGTGTCTTCTCTCATAATGTCTATAGCATGGATCTCTGTCTCTTCTCTCACGATGTCTATGGCATGGATCTCTGTATCTTCTGTCACGATGTCTATAGCATGGATCTCTGTATCTTCTCTCACGATGTCTTTAGCATAGATCTCTGTCTCTTCTCTCACTATGTCTATAGTGTGAACTGCTGTGTCTTTTCTCACGGTATCTGTGACGTGAATTTCCAACAAGGTCTCCAAGTGTCCTTGTCCGTACAGGTCACTGTGGAACCCTCACCATCGGACTGTGTTCGTGCCGACCTACATGCTATCCTGCCGGTAACTGTTGCTTCGACTTCCAGGCCGAATGTCCACAAGAGTTTGAAAGACTACAGGTTTGTTGTGTCAGCATTTTATTTTTAATAAGCCTCCACACGTTTGAGGAATTTTTAATTATCCCACGTTTCACTTCTATCATGGTCAAGAGCTTGATTTAAAGCAAATATTGACGATCTTGTTTTGCCTCGCATTTCTCTGCTCAGATGCTCTAAAAAAGAACATTCAGGGTGTTCCAACCCCCCCCCCTCCCAAAAAAAAAAAGAACAAAAAAAACTATACAACTTTATTTCTGGATATCTCGCCAAAAATGTTCGAGAATGATGTTATTTGGAACAGATATAGTTCATTCAAAAGAAATTTTGTTTGATATAAAATTCACGAAGAGGAAACCTGTTTTGAAAACGGAAATGGCTTAAAGAAAAAAGAAAACCAAAAACGCAAAGTTTACAAATTTTTAAAAATCTTATAGAGCAAGTCGTGAAAAGATTGGTTGACGTTATTCTTTATTTTCTCTTTGACATTTGTTTTCATCCCTCTGACATTTAAACAATTTTTAATTTCTTTTGCAGAGTTTAATTTTTTTTTAAACCTAACGATTTCATTTCCAAATTCCTAGCAGTAGCAGCTAGAAGCAGTGCTCTAAATGCCCTCCTTTGGACTCGACACATTTTTAATGCGACTTTCGAAATGTTCAATGACGCCCAAACACAAGGACCTGCTAAACTATGAGTGTTTTAAACCACATACTCTACATATTCAGTTTGAAGTGGCTTCTAGAGACAATAGGAAGTGGTGTGCCGAATAAACGGCATTTTTTTTAGTTAACATATCTCGCAGGGTGAAAATAGGCTTTGCACTAAACTAAATGTCGTCGAGGAAATGATCCCACTTTTCAAGACAATCGAGAAATCATGAACACATTGCCATGCTCTGATCCATGTCATCTCGACTTAGCGAAGTGGTAGGTTAAGATCTGCCGTGAGAATGCAGACTGTTGAGGTGTAGGAACGTCCAACCTGCAGATCGTCAACAGACAAACGTCTCATGGGACTCGACTACAGAAATCTGCACCCTGGGTGACGTCTGTGCATGGTGCGTGTTGGGCTTGAAAATGTCATTTTAAAGGAAATTTTTAGTTCTGATTCGCTTTGGATCCAAACTGACAGAACTTCTCTACTCATGACGCCAAATGTCTTGAGGGCATCTAAGCATTTTCTCCATGCCGTACGCTGAACTTACGAAATGTCAAGGATGGTGAGTTTGTGGAGAGGTAATGTTCAAAACAAAAACTTTCTGCTCTTTACTAAACATAATCATGATCTCAGCAGGCAAAAGAAATTTGAGTAAAATAATATCTGCAGACTTCTGTTGACTTGTTAAAATTAAACTGCTGTAGTTTGCAATATGAGGCGACTTATGCAACTTTTAGTGGTAGGCCTACTGCGAAGTGGTGCATCATGCTACGAAAATGGCGACAAGGTTGAAAATGGGTTATGGTTTTTTAATGCGTCATGTAGAGCAAAACCATTCAATGGACTTATCTAAAATGAATATCGCACAAATCTCTTTTGGCTCCCAAATGTTGTGTTCAAATGCAAAACTTCAGTATGAAGGAAGATATTGACAAAACAAGCTGTACCGTTTTTGTTTTAGCGGTTCTTTTGGCGTGTGTTTTTTTTTTCTTAATCACCCAGTATATGACTAAATCTGAGTCGATAGTGCCATACAACACTTATTCAAACTCAAACTCAAAGGAACCTCTTATCGGCCAGCTGTTCTGATGTTCTTAGCCCCATTTGTTTTTATATTGCAGTTTCTTATTCTGTTGTATCGGTTGCATGTGCTCAAGAAATAATACTTAGTAAAATTTCAGATTCTGAATCTCGAGAAAGACAATAAAAAGTATACGAATTAGGCACAATTAATAAAATAATGAAATAGTTTTTTCCCCTCTCCTGAAAAAAAAATGTTTTTTGGGGCTTGGGACATTTGGACAGTTTACCAACGCTATGATCATCCTGGTACATGTAGGTTTTAGTATAAATAAGTTTTACGGCCCCTGAAACACAATAAAGCAGTAGCAAAGGCTGACTTGTTTGACAGGGTAATTAAAAAGAAACAAAGGGCCAGACAAAGATGAGGCCATACACAAAAAGCTACCCCACACTAGGAACATAAAAAAACCTTATTATTCAAGGCTGCATCGCTTTGTACTGAGTTGTGAATGAAAACAAAAAGTAGGAGGAGAGATAAGAATGACACATACTTGATAGGAAAGAAGAAGCAAACCATACCAGAGCACCCACCAACCACCCAGTCTTGGTAGTTTCCCGTCAGCCGTCACCCATCTAATTCACTTCGCTAAGTAAGTTATTCTTGCTCTACTTCTGCCTTTGCCGAATTCTGCTTTTGTTTTTATTTTTGTTTTCGTTTTGGTTTTTTTGTTTGATTTTTTTTTCAGCAGGAGTAAGACATTCACATACTTTACTTTAAAGATTTTACATGTACTTTGAATCAAGTGTTCCAGAAACTGCTTTTTTCTGTGTTTTTTAAAATCTTGTGGCTCTCTTTCAGCATCACCTCTTTTGATTTCCCTCCTTTCATGACATTTTCACCATGCTCCTAATTCTAAGAAACCACATTTCATTTACATTTTAGTTTACATTCATTGTCTTTACTAGATTATGGGGTTCGGTATTCACAGACGTATAAAAGAGTTGACAAAACATGGCTTTCACTTTTATAAACTCTTATAAACTCCTAAAGATGAAATACAAGTAAAGTTTCTTGACTTTTCAGTAGAAAAAAACAACAACGTTCATGTAAAATGATAATTACAAATGTTACGGCTTGATACAATGTGTGATACCGACTGCTCTCTCTCTCTCTCTCTCTCTCTCTCTCTCTCTCTCTCTCTCTCAGTCAGATTGTTGCTGGTGCTCTTTACCAGAGTTGTTGTTGTTGGTGGTGGTGGTGTTTGACATAAAATAATATTTTACTTTTCTTTCACAGACGGACCTGTGGTGGCTACGCTACTTAGAAATGAGCTGCTTGCTTAACGGGGTGATGGGGGTCAGCTCTTGCCCCCGTCCTGGCTCTGCTATTCATAAAGACCAATTCTCGCCGGCAGTAAAAACCACGACGCCCTCTCAGCAGAACAATTATGACAAGGAATGGCAGGATGCTCTTGCCGAAGGGGAAAAAGACCCACGTTTAAGAAACTTCAAGAAACGTGAGGCTGTTGTGTGGGAGAGTGGGACAAGTCTGACCACACAGGTTGACGGGGACAGGAAAAGGAGACGGCGTTTTGTGGATGGACGAGATCTCCAAGAGGAGGGTCTTACGGGAGCAGATACTTCCCCCATACCTGATTTTCCGACTACTCCCGTGGTAGGGGCCAACGCTTATGGTGAAACTAGTACCCCAAGGACAAGTGGTCTGCCGATGTCACTCTCTGACAATGAGGACACAACTTCTAAAGACGACGCCTCTTCATGGACAACTCACAGAACATCATCTCTACCTGGGTATCAGGACATCCCAGATGGACAAGGATTTCAAGTTGACAGCTTCAGACACGCTATTACTGATATTTACATAACAGACGTAGACACAGGTCTTGTTTTCATCAATGCATCCGTATTTGCCTGCCACAGTCATCTCGTAAAGAGTCCTGTCTTCTGGGATGCAGAGCTTACCCCCGATACAAGGAATGGCTTACACGGACGTGATGCATTGGAAGAAATGATAAGTGCAATAATGAGCATATCTTCTACGCTAACATCCTCATCTGGTTCCCTGAAAGATATGGAGCTTTGTTACCATTTTGGAATTTCTGCCTGTCCTGATAATTACTCAAATCAATTAGTTGCTGAACGTTGCCAGGACACTGTAGCGTTCTTATTATATGAGGGAATAATATATAAGAATCCATTTTGTTATGTGTGTGATTACACTGCAATTAGATCGATAACCTTCGTCCCTATAATGTTTTGGCTGCGGGGCCGAGCAGTTGCAAAGTTTAAGGTCTTAATGAAAATCAAGCCGGACTTTCAGTCTGTAACGTTTGCATTGCTTACCAAAGGGGATTTACCCCGTTCCATTGTATTACCTAACTGGGGGGAGTATGAGTGTCAGCTGAACTACAGAGGGCTGGCAGAGCCAAGAAATAATAATAAGGAGAACAGAGAGGGTCCAACTCTGTCTTCGACGGAAATCGAAGAAAAAGAAAAGAGATCTGAGAAAGATGCGAATCACAACTCTCAGTTATCACTTTTAGAATCCGACGTGACAAAACAAAATCTAGGTCATTGTAAGCTGCTGTCGTGTAGGGTTGGCAAAAAGCACGATGAGACTAATAGCTGCGAGGCAGATTGGTACATCAACATTCGATTGCCGCCGGTTTCTAAACCACTGTGTCCCGAAATTTCTAACAGTCTGGATTCTTTGATTATAAAACACATCAATAGGTTTGAGCAAAAAGTGTTTTCACCATTCAGTAAAATGAGTCTCTTGGGCATTTACGAAGGTAGTTATGTTTACCAATTCGTCTTCACTGCTCAGTCATTCTTTGACATTACTGTAGATCGATCGACACCCTCCACTATCAACTATGTCCTAAGCAGTGTTCTTCTCTCGGCCGGCATACCAATGAGCAATGTCTCCTTTTGTATATTTCACGGTTTATACACGAATGGACAGATCCCTAAACATGAGATTTCCTCTTGTCCAAATGAGAATGAAACAGCTCCCAAAACTGAGACTAAATCAAACATCATTGTCATATGTTCAGGCCAAGAGCGAAATTACTTTTCATGGGTCTTCATAGTGATTTTTTCCAAGACAATTGCTTACGTGGCAAAGTAGAAGAGAAAGTGACGATGAAAAAGGGATGTTTTTCTTTCTTTCTTTTTTTTCTTTTTTAATTTTTTTTTTTAAATTTTTTTTGGGGGGTTGTTTATTTGTTTGTTGGGGGCTTTTTTAACAAAGTTTTGAAGGTTGGTTTTTTTGTTTTAGATGTTGTAAAATCAGGAACTTAATTATAAGAATATATTTAAAGGATCTCTGCAAAAAGTTACAAAACAAAAACTTCTGAAACAGGCAAAGACATTATAACAGTTCCAAAAATCTGTCTACCACCAAAAAAAACTTTAAAAAGTGGAAGGGTTGTCGGAAAATTTGAATCATAATTGAAAAGACGTTAAAGGAAATATGTGCATTACGTTATAGGCTATCATTCTAATCTCTAAGGTATCGAATAAGCGACTCCCGCCCCGCTAATTAATTG
>NW_004797279.1:525016-529832 GCF_000002075.1 Aplysia californica | reverse complement strand
CGTTTATTATTTTCAGCTCGCCTCGAGCGACGATCGTGTGAAACGATACATCTGGAATCTAGATATCTGAAAACCCCTTTTTTTTTCTTTTTGTTTTAAGTAAATGGCAAATTACCCTCAGCAGTAGTACCGGTGCCGAGCTGGCTCCTCAATTTTCTGTGGATTATAAAAACTTTTGTACATTAGTTTATATTTTTTAATGAAGCTGGTTTTTCCTAAATGTTGTCATAGTAACTTACTAAAATCATTAAAATTTCATGATCTCTTGTTCTTTTATTCACTGAAGGAGAAATAAAACAGATTTGTTCCTATTAGTACAGGGGGTATGATGTTGAATGTGCCACTCCCCCCCCCCCCCTTTTTTTTTTATTCGATACCTTAGAGTATTCAACGGTCAGAATGGAGTGGAACGAAACGGAAGAGGCTTTCGCTGTTAAATCCTGTCACAGAACTAGATTTCTAAAGGAAGTTATTTTATTGTCTCTCTGGCTTCACTTTTGAATTGATGGACGGTTCAGAAACGGTAAAATTTCATCTGAGAGATCAATAACTCGTTGGGTAGACTCATTTTTCCAGTTGTGGTTCAATTGAGAAAGGCCATAAAAGCCTATACACGTATTATTATTAAGACAAACTCACTCAGGTCGCTCTCATGTGTCGATATGCCTCTCTTTATTCAAATAAACTCAAACAAACAAATGAGGATGTGACCCAAGCGAAAGATTCCTTGTCGAGAGCACCGAGAGGCTATTCAGACTCAAGTTCGAATAGCCACTTCGATACTGAAATATAATTCATGACTTTAGGTAATTCCAAATTCAGATACACCAGTGTATCGACACCCAAAGTTCAGGAATTTTGTTTGTTTTTGTATAGTGTTTTACGGCGCTCGCAACTGCATAGGTCATATGAGCGCGCGGGACACACCTAATATTTTCAGTTGGTAGGAAATTTTGAATTTTGCCCGGGTGGCGGCCAAAGCCTACTCTTATCGATTTTAAACCACCAAGGAATCTTTAACGTACGCAACTTGCACACAGGCCCTCCGAGATTTTACGCCCTTGTCTGAGAAGGCTAGGTGTAGATCTTTCCTACCAGAAGATCAGGGGTGTGGCAGAAAGACAGCAGTAAGGAGGAGCCAAGGAGTAGCAGTAGAAAGGCTGCAGAAAGAGTCAGGAGCCCAGAGGAGGGGGGGCAAAGGGGGTGAAGGGGTGGGGGCAGAAAGTGGAAATGAAAGCAGACAACAGAACATTGCTAGAGAGCAGGAAAGGAGGTGAAAGGAGACAATTTTAGAGAAGAAAATTTTTCGGTCGCTACCCGGATTCGAACCCAGGACCTTTGAATGAGATGCCAACACCTTAACCTCTAGGCCACGAGAGCCCCCCAAGTTCAGGAATGATTCAGAATATGCCAGTGGTTTTTAAATAAGCACGAGGAAGATGAATCCCTCATTAAGAACGTTTGGTTCAGCGATAAAGTGTAGATCTATTTCTATTTGAATGGGTTTGTTAATTGCAAATAAAATTGTTATTTAGGGTTCATCAAGGCCTGATGGAGTTGTCAAGAAGAATCGCCTAATACTTAAAAGCATATCATGCATAGCATTATTGGCCCATTTTCTGATGGTTAAGGAAGAGGCCACTTATTTTACTGTCAATGTCACAGCTATCAATGTATAATACTTTTCAAGTTCTTGGAAATCTCCAAGACGCTTCTGTAGCACTGCAGACAACATCGGTGGCTCCAACAGAGTGGCTCCATTCCTCGTACAGCAATCATGGTTCTTCAGTAGATTGAAGATCACTTTGGTCAAAAAGTCACCACTCGTCGCTCGGCACAAAAAAATGTAATACACTGGAATCCACTTATAACGAGTCCTAAAATAACGAGAAGTCTGTTATAAAGACATTTTTCTAAAACCCCGTTTTTTCCCCCTTCTTTATCTTTGTAAATAAAATACTGCTATGACGCAAGCAGACAAACTCGCGAGTCGGTTATAGCGGAATATTGTTGCTGCTGCTGTGCACAGTGCATAGGCCATTTATTCCTGTAAAACCTCGCCAGTTGAGAAACTTGTTGGTTATCTTTCGAAACAAAGAATGGGAGAGCCCACGTGTGCCAACAATGAAGGCCGGATCGAATGAGTGGGGAGGGTGTGGTATGCACAGACAAGCAGAACGCATCGTGTGATAGGCCAGCCTAGTCTAGATTATCTAGGCCTACCATACCTCTCACTTCTCCGATGCAGGGATACAGAGGTTATCGTGCTGTACTGTGAGTGTGATGGACGGAGCGAATGTGTGACGTGGGCGGGTTGTGGTATGTTCCCATTGTGCTCACGGAGACGGAACGCACCACAGGGTGTGGTGGGGGTGGGGGAAAAGACAGTGGGCGAGTTAGTCTAAAGATCTTTCTTTCTGATCACCTACGCCGAGCTGTCAACATCGCTAGCGCCAGAGAAAGAAACCTGCTTCGACTTCTGATCAAGTAAGACTTAAAGGTCATGTTGAACCAAAGCATCTTCAGGGGAGATTACAAAAAGAAATAAACCGAAAACTAGACTCATATATTAGGCCTTCTTTACTATTTCCCTTGAATTAATTACTGGATCCCGTATAACGAGAATCCTGCTATAACTGACAAATGTCACCGGTCCCCTCCCTCTCGTTATAACAAGATTCCACTGTATTAGTAATGATGGCGTAGATGAAATCGACGCTGCTACTGGTTAAATGCACAAGTACAGTGTATAATACTGATCTGTCTGTTGTTATGATTCGAGATGCGTCAACCTGTCATAATAAATATTGTGTTTATAAGTATAGGCTACAACGTCCTAAAGTTATCTACAGTGTGTGTCTGTCAAACGTTTCTTCATAAACAAAACTTCTGCACCAAGCAGGTTTTCCTAATTTAGTGTCAAAGAGACAAACCGAGACAATGTCAAGCTGGGTTATAAGAAACCACGCACTCTTCAGTCCTCAAAATAATGCTGCATGTGACAACCAAATCCGGCTGTCTCCAGACAACGTCTGCAAGCCGGGTCGGTATAATCAGCCCTTCCGTCACTCTTTGTTTTATTAGTAACCTCGGCACGCTCCATTTTGTCCGTCAGCTTGTTGTCGTCAAATAGAGCTTAGTATATTTTCGACCTTAGTCATAATGATGGAAGGAAAAGTGTGCACCAATCATCAGGGCCATCAATGTGCAGCAAATCCAGAACGCATTGATCACAGAATGGAATAGTATACCACAGAGAACCATTCCAAGTTTTACTTTATTATATGTGGTGTCGAACACTCGCTACCATTGTAACACAAGGCGGCTATACTCATTACTGTACCTTTATGGTTGGGGGCGTGTTGACCATTGCACCACAAAAACACACAAACCCAGATAAGACCACTTATTTTGTTGGGTATCTCCATGTAAACTCCTGTACCAATTTATGCTATAGTTTTCATTCCAGGTGCATTTCTTTAAGTAAGGTGTTTTTAATGGAGTTTAGTAGGCCTACATGTATATTTAATTAAATCGAAAATTGGTGGCTACATTCTACAGTACATTTATCACGACTGAGAGCGATTGAAACCTACAAATTTCATAAATTCTTAAACGTATCCAGGATGATTGTGTTGCTGACATGGCGTTTAGGTGGGTGGTCACTGAGGTTGTTCTTGGGCAAGCATCACACGATAACCCTATGCTGCGGTCAAATATTCGTTGGGCAACTTATATTCAAATATCTTTTTAATGGGTGAATCAATGTCACCCATACTTTGTACTGCAGTTTGTATCAATTTGTCCCGTACGCCCTGGGGTCATTTTGCACCCCCAGGGCTGTATTCTTTACATTTTAGAATGCTTCTAGTGCGAAGATCTCTTTGAAACTTTCAGTATTTCTCCAAAAAAATCATTTTGACAGACTCCCATGCAAAGCGTACGGGTCATATTAACGAGTAAATTTCCTCTTTGGAAAGTGGTGGCTCAGAGTTCCTCACGTCGAATGGATACGATAGCAAAACACGACGTACGGTTCCACATCAATTGAGGCTTTGATATTTAAAAAAACATCTTTTTTCATAAATAAATGTATATAAAATACTACAAATCTCCGACGCGCAGAAAATGGATATATCCACCGCGTTTCTCGCTTTTCACACACATTTTGCTTACGTATGTGACCTACGTCACAGCTGACGAATAACACTTTTTAGTGGTAAAACTTAAGCTCATAAACACTCACACTCTTCCCTCACAAATCCTCTCTTCAATACACATTTGTGCACATCTTACTACTACTCTACTACTAATCTTACTACACTAATGGAGCTAAGGCCAAATTTTGCGAACTGTATATTCTCAGAAACTTTAGAATGAAAAAATATGAAACTTTGACAGTACCCATAACTTGAAACGTAGTGTTGCACTATTGTAATTTCATTTAGATCAAATGGGTAAGAAGAAAGCCCATTTTAAGTTAAATTCAATCCTTTTGTAGCGATCGTCATCATATATTGCTTCGACATTGTATATTCACTGCGGAGTGCCGAGTGCGCCGAAGGATTTTGCGTTCAGTTACATCTTTGGTTATACATTAAGTAGGTTTACGGGAATTTCCGGTTTCGGTCTCACCCCTTTGACCGTCTTCTCACATCGGGTTTGGAGCACTCATAGAAGAAAGCGAGGTGGAGGAGGAGGAGGGGGAGGAGGTGTAGATGGAGGAGAAGGGGAAGTGAAGAAGAAGAAGAAGAAGAAGAAGAAGAAGAAGAAGAAGAAGAAGAAGAAGAAGAAGAAGAAGAAGAAGAAGAAGCGT
>NW_004797279.1:475229-522657 GCF_000002075.1 Aplysia californica | reverse complement strand
GGGGGGCGCCTCATCTAAAGCCCTAGGCAAAACGAAAGATACTATAAATTTGATTAATTATGCGAATCAACGAAAACGAAACCGAAGGAGTGTCAATTTTATTCTTCTCGATTCTGCGCATGCGTCCAATCATTGTTGTCTTCGGTTTCCACAATGGCGGACACAGAGAAAGCTTACGGTGCTGACCCCAAGAATGTTCAAGATCTGACGGCATTCGTAAGTCGATTTTTTAATGTATTTACATTTAATGAAAGAATGGATCGAAGTACAGTCTTATGATTAAAATTTTGTTGTTTATATTCCACTATTAATGTCTCTAACACATTGAGTCATGACCCAGTCAAGTCTACAGATCTGGCGCTAGTTTTTTTGACATGTCTCACGACTGCCTGAACGAAGTGAAAGCAAGTTGCAACTTGATCGGCACATTGTTAATTGAACGGAACCTTTGTTTATTATACTGCTTTGTGACGGTGCCGATTAGCCAGGCCAGTGTGTTATTGATCATTCCCAGCCCAAGTCGCCTGTCATGCCTAGGCTGTGGATTAGTCATTCGTGTTGGTTGTTCGTGCTGATCAGCATTCATTCATGAATTGTTGTTTTTCTTTCTCGTTGTCCTTGTCCTTATCGATCACGTAGAAATCTAATTTATTCGCAGGCGCTCGAACAGGGGTGGGTGTTTGCTTAAGTGCTTCTTGTTGAGCCTCAGCTCTGCTGGTGGATCAAGAAGTTTTTGCAATCTTGGTCAAACAGAAAAAGAAGTATAGACTGTATAGACTATCTATAGATAGAGACTAGAGAGATCTAGGTCTAGAGCTAGATCTGGATCTAGATCTAGTAGCCTATAGTAATAAGGCTAGATTCAGATTCTAGATCTAGTATAGATCTTGATCTAACGACATTCAATTTGAAAAATGCAAACTTTGCAAAGTAAAATCTTATAACAAGCAGTGAACAAATGACAAATATGAAATAAAGTAGGCCTATCAGTATTCTATTGTTTTTGTGTTGCAACGAGGTCAAATCAGGGGCTCGCCAAATTTTTGGCATTTACAAGCATTTGCACAGAGCTTGTTCTTGTCTTGCTTTTTTGGGGGGAAAATACTAATATAGATATCTAAGCTACCTTGAAAAAAAGTGAAGATGAAATTTGCAAATGATTGAAATGAAAGAGGTGGGAGTAGCCTGGTGTCAGAAGAAAAATGAGTAGGAAAATGGCTACCAAAGTTTGGCGACTCCCAAACCTTGAAAGTACAGTCGAACCTGTGTAAGATGGAATCGCAAGGGAGCCAGAAAAAAATTCCGTCTTAGGGGAATTTAGGGGGAGATGAAGGTTTGGGGGTGGGGGGTTCCAGGCCCTGCCGATGGGATCAAGGATCACTTGTCCGATCGGCAAATAGTGGTTAAAACTTCGCACCTCTCAATTGCTATCCTGTCTGATAATGACATGCGTCAGTCTTCCTTATCCAATTGCTTGCATTTCATAGGACCCCTGTTTGACCTATTATTAAAAACTGAAACTTTTGAACATGGCAGATTTCACGGTGAGCACCCACAGGTTTCCCACTTTCCCAATTTTTTTCAGGATTTTAAACTTTTTCAAAAAGTTATGTATTTTGTATCCATGGAAACGTCTTTCAAAGAGGAATTTTAAAAAGTTAGTTAGACAGCAAGGGCTTGTGAAAATAGTTTTGTGATAAAATGTAATCTTACCTTGGTGCGAACAATACAATCCATGAATATCACCAAATTCTGTATAATAATCCATTTAATTGAATTCACTGTCCACAAAAATCATAATGTACGCAATAAATCAAAATAATAATAAAAATAAACAATAAAATGGGAATAACTAAAAGAAAAAGGGGAAAAAAATCAGTTGAAAAACTGGCTCCCAACGTTGGAACAGCCTATAAGACCACGAAATAATCATCTGCAACGATCTGGACGGCTCAAAGCTTTATCGGTATCAAACGAGAGAATGCGCTATTTTTGTCCCTAACGTCATTTGTTTACTTCCAACACGTGCTGCATGTTGTGTTGCAGTCTTTTAATCGATATAAGCATAATTGATATGACAGATAAGCGTGTATTATTGGGTTGGATTTGTAATGCGTTCTAATGTTGTGGGTTCCGCATGTTGAAGTCTTACAAAGAAAAAACTTGGAAGACAAGACAAGACATCCACCTCATCGAAAAGGACGCTAAAGAATGAAAGAAGGGTGCCGAACGGAAGTAGTTTTTACCCTGCTTTGCAGAAAGCCCTCGTGATTTTCCGTTAATCTCCGAGAAATGCTGATTGCAGGCGTAAGTTGTCGGAGACTCTGCGGGAGGGGTGCGTCACAAAATACTCTCGAATCTACTAATAATTTCTTCAATTTTCGCAAATTACGGCTAAAACCGATGTAGAAATGAGTATCACGTAGTCTGAGCATAAAAACTTCTATTCATTTTGCTTTTGGAAGTAAATTTAGCACTTCATGTAGAGTCAAAATGTAGGACTTAGACCCGCGATTTACGACTACCATTCTGCTCTGCCGGTTACCGTTTCAAACCAGTGCTACATTTCCTTTTTTTCACTCATCACACCAGAAAATCATATTTCTTGGTTGTTCTAGCCATTTTTGGAGAAAATCTAGCATAATATTTATGCCATTTAAAACAAAAATTGTCAGACTCGCGAACATTGGGAAACGCAATAAGTCTTGTCTAAATCCTGACGTCCGTGAACTTGTTTAGCAAAATGTCAAACGAAATAAACAAAGTCAACACTTGCTTTTTATTCACGTGTTTATTGGGCATATAAACAATCAAAACAACACAAATTGAACACAAAACAGTACAACAGGAGAATTTTATTTTAAAAAATAAACCCTGTGTTGTCACTCACACCCTTACCATGAAATCCGCCACATCTTTTACCCAGCGGCATGGCCATAGCGTTGAGTTCAGAGCCGGCGGAACCAAACTTGCAAGTTTTGTTTCAAATCAGAACCTGTAAATTCTTTGCCATATCGACAGACCGAAGGGCAAGAACCTAAATGGCCGCTGGATCGGTTAAGTAAGTTAGTAAGTTTCAAATCAGGGTTGAGCGGGCAAAGCGTTTTCCGTCTTACACAGGTGAAACCCTTGTAAGGGAGCGGATTTTTCTTTACGTTTCCATATTGGACAGGTTTCCGTTTTATACAGGCAATTAAAGAGGAATATATCAAGGGGGGAGCGGGGAGATTCTGTTAAGGCAGGTTCGACTGTACTTCACAAGTGCCTTTGATCTGTGTTTTTCAGTAAAATCCACACAGAAATGTGTTTTTAAATGAGCATGTCATAAAAGGTGCTGAGAGCAACAACAAGGACAAAAATCTAGCAAAATTGTCCAAAAAGTGCAAAAATGTTGGTTTCTTTGATTGTATTGTTTTTTAGAGAGCCTGATTTGACCACAATGCCTGCTCACGAATGTGGATCAATAGCTAGACTTAGACTGTTCCTTCTTAAAATACAGCCTGCCGAAACAGAGTTCTAGTGTAAGTGATTGTGTCTTATTTGATTGAAATATCATACTGTGGTATTGTGAGGGTTGTAAAACCTTCCTGAGTAAAACAGGGAAATAAAACATTACTTTTAAAAAAACAGTATTGACTAAAGAGTATGCAGTTTGGTTTATTTCATAGATTCCGAACAAATTATTCAACACTACTAGTTTTCAGTGTACACTTTTTTAATTGGTTTTTACTTAAGCCCTTTCATTGCTCGGGGTGTGCGTTCCTGCTCTGTCCAAACTCCAGAGTCATCAAAATTTGACTCGGAGAAGGGTAGAAGAAAATATCAAGGTCAAGTTTTATGGTTTTCCTTTCTGCCACATTTTATGTTTTTTTGGAGCAGAGAAAAAGGTTTCCAGCTTTAGTGCCGTACCCCTTGGTGCATGTCTGAACATGTGCTACATGTACTTCTTACCTGGTCATGAAATAGTAGTGTAAATCTGGCAGTTGATACAAGGATCTCAGGTGTTTGGGTCATTTAACCGCTCTTTGTGGCCAGGGCTCAGAGGGTGGCTCGTTCCAGAGTTCTCAGTCGGATTTGAATCATGTTTCGATTGAAGTCCAGGTCGTTGACTGCTCTAGTTCTTGTGTAAGGGGAACATTTTATGTTTCAGCATTCATCTAAAGTTGTCTTCCAATTTTAATAAATTTAAGTTTCTCCTTCAGCTCATTAGTCTAGACCTGCATGTTTGCCGACAGTCGTCTGAAATCCGACAATCGCTAGGCCTGTGAGCACTAGGCCCACCTGTATTAGTCAATGTGCGAAGTGAGAGGCCTGGCCAACTGCCAGCGCCCCCTTTTTCTCCCATCAGCTTTGTCGGCACTTTCGTTTTCGTGCTGACTGCCGACGTCGGCGTTTCCAACATAATTGTCGGAACTTTAGTAGAAATAACGAATACGAAAAAGGACAAAGATCTAAATTATCTACTTTCGGTTTCGTGCTTGAGTGGCCATTTTCAATGTCGTCTGTTGACTAATTGTTCAGATCATGTAGATTCATTCAAGTCCGACTCACTTGTTCTACTAGATCATAAGATCTAGATTTATATAGATCATTATAGACTTCAATGGAGGATTCATATTCCAATTCTATTGTGTCAAACCCTATTGTAGGTTGTGCTGTAATATTAATGTTGGTAAAAAGCATTTCGTAAGGTATGTAAATTATTTATTTTAGGTCTAGAATCTAGATCTAATATCGAGACTCAACTGAGTCCCTCTGTTCGGAATCGGATCCAGATTTCTCGTTCAAAGCCTATTCCTATTCACTTGTTCTACAAGATCTAGATTAATTTAGATTAATATGGAGGATTCATATTCCAATTCTATTAGTATTCTATTGTGTTATTGTATCAAACCCTATTATAATAGCAATGTAGGCCATATTATGCTCTTTGTTTGTTTTGGAGTGTGGTGTTTTTTGTGGGGGGTTTTCGTTTTTAAAAAAATTAAGCTGGCCTTTTTACATGAGGGCCGTTGCAGGTTCTTTTTTGGGGTATGGTCGGTCTAGGGGAAGGCAGGGCTGCCAACCATTCCGATTTTGTTGTAATCATCACGATTTTTTTGCCTCACTTCAAAATTCCAATCGTAAGGCGATTTATTACATTTTTTACCGTCAGCATTTTTTTAGCTAGAATCTAAAAAAAAAAAAATTGGCTCTTTTAAAAAAAATTTTACAAGTCTTATTGCAGACCTGTAAATTGTCTGCCAATAGTCGTAAAACCGCCAATCTTTAAATCAACCCCCCCCGCCCCCCCTTAAAAAAGGGAACAGCTGGCCCACTTCGCGTGAATTAGCCTTGCCCACGATAATACTATTAATACATGTACCGTACACGAGTAGAAGCATAGAGGAGACCCAAGCAGTCATATGTTTGGTCGTTGTAATATAATATAGTATTTTGAAAATGAGAGCACTGTTACTAATTTTTATGGGAAATTACTAATTTTCTTCATGGTAAAAACCATGGAGATGGATTGGCAACCCTGGTAGGGTTAGGTCTCTTTTTTATTTTGTATGTTGGGGTGGTCGCTCATTACATGGAAGTCCTTCCTTATATGACTCCCACAAAAACTCTTATAATGGGGGGGGGGGGTGCGAAATTCTCAGACAATCTGGTTGAGGCTCACATGCAGGTATATTAGTCATGCTGCAGATACCCTTGAAGTTGAAGAGGACCTGCACTATATTTTGATAAAATCAAAGGAAAGGAAGACCTTTAGATTGTTCAATTTGTCTGTCATAATAATGTTTTTCTTGTTTGCTTTATTGATTATGATTTTATTTTTCACTAGCTGACTATTTATAATGCAGTCAAGGTAGGGAGTGCCTAGAAAACAGGCAAAATTAAAGAAGAAAAAAATTCTATTCATGTATAATCATTTTTATTATCATGATATTTTCCTGTTGTATGTCACTCCACAGTGTGTCTGGATTGGTTTAAGATTAGCTTGGCTGGTATTTTTTTTCTGATTTTAAGTAAAGGAGATGTAGTAGGTGGCCTACCTGTGAGTCTATCTATTCCGTAATAGGATGGGGCGAAATCTGATCCATCGTTTTGGGGATTAAAACTAAGTTGCTAGCACTGTTGAAGACTGCCTTACCAACAGAGGAAATTGCTTGCCTGAAGTCTTATTGAAAATTCTTACGGGTGGAACTCGGATTCAACAAGGTCGCCGGGCCTGACTTAAAATCTCGTCTTGTGAAGGTTTTTTTGTAGATAATTACAGGCACTGTGCAAGTAATGTATAAAGAGAAGTCACAAATAGTGCCTCAGATGCGTGCATATTATGAGCTGTGTAAAAAAAAAAAGAGGCAGATTCGTTCAAATGCACAAGCTTGTGTCATCTCGATTGTTCACCAAAAAGTTGTGTTGCTGTGTAGAGCCTAGCATACAGCAACTTTTTTTTTTATTCCATAGACCGGCACACAATTCATTACGTAAATCTACGTCAAGACTAGCTTATAATTTGTAATAATGATCAGTTGCCGTGGGGGAAAGAAAGACAGTGACGCTTTTGTATCTGTGACGTTCAACGCCGGGACCGCTAGTGCCCCTCCTTGACACACACACACAGCCACACGTGTGCAGGCCGCCCATCCGACCCCGACACACGCCAAAGTAGACATGTGCGCATGCCAACAACGCATGTGTTGGTATGAAAAAGGCTGCTGATTAGTTGTGTGCAATCGGCTAAGTGATTAATGGTTCACGATGCAGGTGCAATGGATGATTTCCGGGAAATAGATTAAGTTCGTTCTGGGATAAAAATGAGCAAAGCCACCTCTTGGGGGGGGGGGGGGGGGCTGTTCCCCCTGGAAGCGAGCTCGCTGTTTAAGTGCTCGTTGAATCCTGGTTATTTTGATTGATTTTAAAGTAGAAAAAAAATGGGATATCTATCTCATCTCGTTGAATCTGAGTTCCACTGTGTCCTAGTGGTCATTCCCTTGTCTTGCTCAAACCACAGGCTTTTATGCACAGCTTCAACTCTTCATGGGTACACATACAACAACACTTGGCCAATAGGATTTTACTTTTGAAGCTGAAAATGGTATCATTCCCATACTATCTCTTTTGATTGCCAAAGAAATGTTTTTATAAATTGGATTGTTTTTTGTTTTGTTGTTGTTATTTTTGGGGGGGGGGGGGGGGTTCATTCCCATTTTTTCTTCATACTAATTTCCAATTGCCCCCACTTGCGTTTTAGAGCTTCTTTTTTTGTTGTTGTTGTTTTTGTTTTGTGGTTTTGTGCTTTATGATACACTGCTTGGGGCAACATAAATTTTGTCTCAACGCTTACAATACTACTGGTGGCTTTAGGCGTTTATAAAAAGCTACGTGTTAAAGAACATACTTTAGGTCATGATTGTATTTTTCCTTATTACAGGTTCAGACGTTGCTGCAGCAGATGCAAGACAAGTTTCAAAACATGTCGGACCAAATCATCAACAGGAATATCCTTTTTTTTATTGCTGGAACAAGTAGGAGGCATTGAAACTCAGAATTCAGATGATGAATGCTTTAACTCATTCGCTACGTATTATTTTCGGCTTGTGGGCGAATTCTTTTCGGGAGGGCGAAATGAGATATATGACTGGTGTGCAGTTCACAGGTCTTTGGGGCCATAAATTAAAATAAATATCAACATATTATATACCAACATTTTCAGTATGGTTTGTAGAATACATCTGCATTATTTATTTGCGTATTTTTCAACTTTGGTTCCTGTAAGAGGCGATTATGCAACACAATTGTGATTGGATGCGGATAAAATTGGAAAATAAAAAATTTATAATCTCAGGTGAAACTAAAAAAATATGTTTGCACCTAGTCAAATGATACCTCAAAATAACCATAAATGTATATCAGGAAAATATTGAAAAATGTGCAGTTATTTACATACATTCCATAATATTTGTACATTTGGATCATAACATCCGATATTGAAAAAAAAAGATTTTGAAAATAATTTTGAAAAAAGGATCACAAACAGAAAAAAATACGCGTAACTTATAGTGAATTATTCAGAATTGCATTTGGAATAAACCTATACATGTCTTGGGTGGTACTTTTTGATTAATTTCACCCAAAAGTAGTGATTTTGTGGAGAAAAACATTTTGACTATTTAGATCTAGGCCTAGATCTAGCATTCAAAAATATTGATTTCTCAATTACAGTGCACCGGCAATTTGCGTCCAATAGTATCAATATTATAAAGAAGAGTCCTACACTTCTTTAGTGAGCAAAATAATGATACATTTTGTTATGTAAAAGTACTAAGACTGGTGTCTGGGCTATGATTTGGGCTTCGCGATAAAACAAAGTCGAATAAACTACGAAATCATGTTTCAAAACTGAATCAAAACTTCCGATTTTCGGTGGAAACGCTTGACCCGGAAAGCAACATTATATTATGACCTTTATTTTAACATGGATTATGTGGATTGGAATAGAAACCAAGCTAAAATTGAACGTCGGTTCTCGAGCCGCCAGGGGCGTTTAGCGTACTGACGGCACTTGAGCCGCGCCGCCCCCCACGGCTCGGCGTAGCGAATGAGTTAAATTGTTGCTGGTTATGAATGCTTTTTCAAAGTTAATGTTATGATAATAATAGATAACATTTGTGTTGTAGTCCCAAAAAGTATGACTAGATAAACAGAGTAGAATAAACTCATACTTATTGATTTACGGTGCTTTATGGTAGGCTACTTAAATTGTTTGCCTTAATATTAATGATTAATATTGGCCTTAATATTAATGATTAATATTGTTTTCTGCCTTTACCAGTCAACCTTTGTTTTCTGTTCAAATGAAAACAGCCGTTTTTTCCCCTTAATTTTGTGCACTAGATGACATGGGATCCCGCATTGATGACCTTGAGAAAAACATTGCTGACCTGATGACCCAAGCTGGGGTCAACGATGGGTCATTGTAATGCCCTTTGACCTCGGGACCAAAAGCAAGCAATCTTAGCAGCCCCAGCATCATGGATCTCTCATTGATTGAAAAACTTCTGTGTCGAAATGTCTGTCTCATTGCAATCTATTAATTTTAATCACTTGTTCGTAGCAATCAAAAAGTTTCATTGCATAGATTTTTGGCTGTATTGTGAGAGTAAGAAGAGAAATCCGGTTGTTTGCTTCAATTGGTTTGGAAAAAAAGTTTCGGAAGAATTTACCAATTTTTTTTGAGTTTCATGATGTGCTAACGGGGCACTAATGTGATAAATGTAAATTAAATGAATTGTTAATTCCCAACATTCATGATTGATGTACCTCAACATTAAGTTTACTATGGGGTTACAATCTGGTTTCCATGTCTGCGTATGACTGAGTGGTGAAACTGGGTTTAGGGTGATTTTTTAATTTTAATATCTCTACCGTCGCAGATTTTCTAACGCTGACATAGTATGTACTTCTTCTACAATAACTGTAACACTTTAATTTTTTGTTTGTTTGTCCTTTTGCTTGTATTTTCCAAAAGCCTCTGGTCAACATAATATCTTTTCTATAAAATATTTATTTCTCAGATCGCCCACTCAATGCAGTCCAGGTATACACATATATATTTATATATTAAATTTTGGTGAGGTGGTGGCTCTTTGCGATCAAAATACTCCCTGGCAGCTTAGGGGTTATCAAAAATACTGGCTGAGTAAAGTTTGTAAATGATCTGAAATTCCTGTGGTCATGCTTAATTAAAAATTGTCGGTGCTAAAGCTAACTAGCAATACCGTGTACCAACATTGTGGAGAGCCGGTGCAAGGGTTTATTTACTTTATTTCAGCTTCTTCGCTAATAAATAATTCACGAATAATACTACAATTTTTATTATTCGTGGACAGATTTTTCTCAGGTTGCTCTCAGTTAATTTATGCATGGCGACTCTGCTAAGACGATAGAGTGATGAGTTCTTGCCCAGACCATATCCTTTTTTTTCGTTTGTTTGTTTTTTTTGTACTCTTTATACATTAGAGATTAATTAAACCTTTTTCGTTATTACTGCAGTTTGTTTTTTGTTTGTTTTTTTAGCTTCATTTTCATTCATGTGAAGGATGATGTTGTCATTGTATTAATGATTGAATGGAGTTAAAGAAATAAATTTAATAATCTTTCATTTTTTTGTAGGTTTTTTTTGTTGAGTTATGAGAGAGTGGTTAGCGGGTGCTCTGGTGTGGTTTGCTCCTTTTTTCCTATCAAACATGTCATCCTCGTCTATCCTCCGTTTTTATGTTTGTTTCTCTCATGTAATGCCTCTAATCTTCGGCACTTGTGTGACTCAATTGTGTTGCAAGTGCTGTAAAACTCTTACTAAAAGAAAAGTTGAGTTATGACAGTTGTCCGGCCTTCTGTTTCTTTTTCTGTCTGTTGGGAAGTTGTTCTCGGCATTAGATCAACGATTTTCGCAGAGTTTGAAGCGATTTTAGCTGTTTCTTTTCATTAGCAACCAGGAATTTATGGATTCAGATGATGAAAGTACTCTGAATCGTCAGGACTCTGAATCTGGCGAAGAACTTGGTGTGGAATCGGATGATTCAAGTTGCAAGTTTACACTGTGAACCTAATGCCGATAGATCTAGGCCTAGTTCTAGTAGAAACAGTGACAATAATCGTGATATCGATGAAAGGGGTGGTGCTGGTAATGAAAGAAGAGGGGGGGGGGGCGTGGCAATCCAAATGTTCTTGTTCATCATTGGAACTGGAAGTACTTTAGCAAATCCTGAAAACAAATCCCTTAGATCAGCACTTGCAGTACTACCGGTCCCCGTGGTTTTATGCACCCCGCATTATTTAGCAAAATTTGATCATTTTTTTGCATAATTTCTGATTATTTTCATTAATCATTCTTTATTAAAATAAGCAGAATCGCATAATTTACCATTTTTGGGCTCAGTTTGCATAATTTCAAAATTTTCTTGCATAAAACTACGGGGACAGTACTACGTCCTACCCTCTACAGATGCTGAAAATTTCAGTGCTTTATGCTAAACGGTTTATAAATGAGAGCAGTTTTCCTACGCCCTGTCATTTTCTTCGTTTTTTACTGAAATGTGGTGGCAATGGGAATTACATAAGCCTTAGCTGGGTGTGGCAACGTAAAGGTTAAAAGGTTGTTGATAATACAGGAAAAACTTTCAAAGTCATCTATATTTTGGGCAATAGATTAAAGAAAATGAAAGACACTGTCTTGACAAGAACATAATGTGAAAGAAACACCACAAGATAATTTTTTATCATGTCTGATTTGACATACAAGGGTTTTAATAGCTGTACAAAAATTTGAGAACCAAAATAATAAGAGAAGTTCAATCATCACAGTTTCTTGGCCAAAATATTGGAGGTCAGCCCACTCTTCTTGGACACAGTCTTGAACCTGCAAAAAAGTTTTGGGTGAAAAAATATTTTTAAAACTTTGTAGTACCTCAGAGAGAACTCTGAGAACTGACAGTTAATGTGAACATTGAAAAAATCACAGCTCTGTAATTTATTTAAATGTCCAAGACACAACCGTGAAACAATTTTCGAGTACTATCTGAGCACGATATTCATCATATAGTACAAATGTAATTTTGAAGGAATACAGTAGAATCCTGTTTATAACGAGAGGGAGGGGACTGGTGCGAAATGTTCTTTATAGTAGGATTCTCGTTGGGAAATAATAAAGTAGGCCTAATCTATGAGTTTGGTGTTCTCTTTGTTCCTTTTCATCTCCCCTGATGATGATTTTGTTCAACATGACCTCTAGATCTTACTTGGTCAAAAAATCGAATCAGGTTTCTTTCTCTAGCGCCAGCAATGTTGACAGCTCAGTGTTTGTGATCAGAAAGAAAGGGCTCTGGCTCTAGGTTAACTCGCCCGCTGTGTTGTCCCCCACCCCACAACACCCTGTGGTGCGTTCTGTCTGCTTGTGCTCGTCACACATTCGCTCCATCTATCACAGCATTGTTATCTCTAAATCCCCACATCGGAGAAGAGAGAGGCATGGTAGGCCCAGATAAACTAGACTAGGCTGGCCTACCACGCGATGCCTTCTGCTTGTCTGCGCATGCCACACCGTCCCCATTCATTCGCTCCGGCCTTCATTGTTGGTTCACGTGGGCTCTCCCATTCTTTCGCTAAATCACCAACAATTTTCTCAACTGGCGAGTTTTATCATGTGTAATTGGTCTGTGCACGGTGCACAGCAGCAGCAATATTTCGCTATAACCGATTCGCATGTTTGTCTGATTGCGCAATAGCAGTATTTTATTTACAAAGATAAAGAAGGGAAAAAAACAGAGTTTTAGAATACTGTCTTTATAATAGACTTCTCGTTATTTCAGGACTCGTTATGAGTGGACTCCACTGTAATAATAATAGAATGCAGAAAAAAAATGCAAATTAACTACTGTCAGTCTGTATTGCAAATTTCCTGGAAATAAGGAAGAGGATTTGTGGTGCCTCGCCTTGTCAAGACTACCATTCTAATCTTTTCTGGTTTGGCTCATCCATTGAATGTCATCATATTGCAGAAACCTTGCTTCAACTACTAAGAACCACGAACAAATGTATACAATAGCGATTCAAAAGGTCAAGAAGCAAACATAAATACTTGTATTCTTTGTTTAAGAATTATATCTCCTATCCGTATCAGGTTTACAAATGAAAGTGTTGCTTAATCATTCCTTACACTTACACACTCATCCCCTTATATATTAACTTGGAATTTGGTCGACAAACAAATAACTGCAAAAGGCAAATCAGTCATGCAAATCTTTCCTTCTCTTAGAACTTATTCTGTTCAGGCACAGATGCAGCTGGCACAAAAAAAAGGCTTGCACAGCTCATACTCCTAAAAATTTTCCAAAAGAATGGCTTGCAGAGTGGGGTGTGCAAAGGAAACTGATACAAGAAATAATACTCAGAAAATGTGACAAGCCCATAGCTGCCAACTTTTCAAAGCCAATTAACAGATTTTACCAATGCGGCGGGTCAAGACGGGGTGGGAAACAGTTAAGAATGACCCTCAAAAACTACCCTTAACACACTTTTCTGCGCAGATGAAAATATTAGTGCTCAATAGATAGCTATGGTAGGGGATACAACAACAATTTACTTTTCGGCTTTGTTCTTATTATTATTCACAAATCCGGTCTTGAAAGTTCACAATTTTTTTTTTCAGCGTTGACAAGTCTGTTGGGATACCTGGAGGTGTCACCTCTGACTCAGAGGTTGACGTGTAATGACACTCCAGGAGCAATACTAGAAAACAGTAGATGCATTTTCTGACACCAAAATAGACTTCTGTACTCAGGCCCTCAAAGAGACATTAAATCATGTGTCACGACGTGATAGAATCAGAAGCTCGTCAATTTTTGAGCATTTGGAGTTATTGATATTGGTATCATTTTAAAGTTTGTTCATTTGTCTTGCTTTCAGTGGAAAAAAGCTCATCTATCATGGATAGAAGTCGAGATATTTGTAATTGAAGGAGGTGGAGGTCGCCTAGTTTCACAGGTAAAGTAAGAGAGAAAATGGCTTTCAATGATGAGTTATTTCCTTAGCTTGAGAGTCTGTGGAAACTGAAAATTTACATTTTTTGTGCCTTTCATTAACATTTTTCAGTAAAATCAACACAGAAATATGTTCTTTAATGGGCATGAAAGGTGCTGAGCCAAAAAGCGAAAATTTAATAAAAATTCACAAACCTGTGGAAAAATGAGAGTTTCTTCACTTTGGTTACTTTGACGAGTGCCTGATTTTACCACGCTGCCTCACATATGTTTTTAACGTACACGCACTGTTTGTCAGCTATGCAAGCCCCGTACCTTTCTATAAGTTCATTGTCGGAGACCTCTGAGCCATCACTGGACTCGCTGTCAGCCTCACTGCCAGAGCTCTCCTGTTTGGACTTGCCCGACCGAGAAGATTTCTTCTTGTGTTTCTTGCCCTTCTTGTCTTTTTTGTGTTTTGACTTTTTCTGTGGATTAAGATTTTAAGTGGGTTGTTGACGGATGCTCTGGTAAGGTCTGCTATGTCTTCTTTTCTATCAAACATTTTTCGTCCTTATCTCTCCCTTTGGCGCTCATATTGACCTCATGCAGTTGCGAGCGCCGTAAAACCTCTACTAAAACAAACTTATCTCTCCCCCTTCTTTTTTAGTGTTTGCTATTTTTCTTATCTTCGGTACTAATATTATTATGACCTTATTCAAAAGTATTGTGTTGCAAGTGCCGTAAAACTCTTACTAAAATGTTTAAAATCTATGATTTTAATAATAAAATGATAATGATAGCGCAGAGGTAATTTCTATAGCTCCCACTCACATGCAAACCACACAGCTCTTATTAACACTTTACAATACCTTCGTCTTATTCTTAACATGAACATGTATGCATACACTCTTTTGATTAACGCGGACACATAACAAACAATCATACAGCACAATAGTAGATGATGAAATGCACATTACATTATGAACTAAAGAGTACTACGAATAAGGACTCACTATCTAGAAAGCATTTCATGAAGTTTGATTTTAATTTTATAATTTTTTAATGAATTTCAAATTTTGACCTCTGCTTCACATCCCTCCTCAAATGCTGTGGTAAAGACCTCCAGAACTAAGAACATCTTTTCATCTTTACTGAAAATACTTGCCTGTCTAGAGTCCAGCTGTGCCCGTTTGTCATCTCTACAATCTATCAAACATGATAAATAGAATATTCCACCTACACACACACACACACACGAAGGGTCAATTGAAACTTTTAGTTAGACCCATCTACAAAAAAAGTTCTATATTACACATAAATATGCATGGGAAGTTTCGTTTCATTTATTTCAGTAATCTTCACTTTTTAGCTTACTTTCTTTTCCTTCTTGTGTTTGTGCCGCTTGCGATCCGCCTCCCTGCTATACAGTCGCCTTGGTTCTCCCTCCCGCACCACTGGCTGGATAGAAGCAGAAATGCTGGGAGCTGGAGGGAGAAAAGATTGTTAAAATCATGAGCAATCTGTCTTTGCCTTTAGTTACTGGCGATGCTAGTCTTTACCTTCACTATCTAATTACTCGCAACGCTTGCAGTGAAATTAAAGATTTTAACGAGGGTGGTTGGCGGAAGCTCTGGCGTGGTTTGTTCCTTTTTTTCTATCAAATATCTATCGTCCTTATCTGTCCTCCTTCTTTTTAGTGTATATTACTTTCCTGTAACCCACTATTCTTTAGCACTTATATGACCTTATTGTGCCGCAGGTGCCGTAAAACTCTTATGAAAAAAAGATTTTAATTGTAGGTGCTTTACACCACTATCAACACAATTTAGATTCTAGTGGTGAATTTTCTAAGGCTACACTAGGACATAAGTCATTAAGTGGTAAGTGCTGGACCAGATTTGCCCTTGCTTAACACATTACACCTTAACTCGCCCGGGAATTCCCTTACGCGCTCCACCCCGAACCGCCCGCACCGACCTAGCGGCTTTAGAAACGAAGTCTCGCCTTGACGAGACTCTGGGGCCGAGATTTTGATTTGCATAGTTATTGCAAAAAGTTTCTTCTTTCATTTGATTCCGAAACGAAATTTTTAGGGCCAGCAGTTTTAGTATTAGAGCCGAACGAAGTGAGATCGGTCACCGACACTTCGAAAGTGTTTCGACTTGTTGAAAAGCGACACGATTGAGTTCGAAAAAGGAAATAACGATGGATTAGAGCAAAAACAAGCATATGACAAATCATATTACTCAGATTTTGATGAAAACGTAGCAAGAGTTTGGGCAGATTCCGATTGATCAGAAGTAGAAAATCTAGAATTTAGATCTAGGGCCCGACCGCGAGGCTGAGAGTGACGGGTCGGACACCCCGATTGAACTAAAGTTAGACCATTTCCAACAGTTTGTGCATACATAAAGTTATATTTTTCTGAAACTGCATTCATTTTTCGATTTAACTCTTATTTTTTCAGGCTTTTTGGAATTTGTTAAGTATTTTTAAAATGTGTTTTTTAAAGGCTTGTATTCACGGGAGGTGGGTTCCTTCCCCTTGCTTAGGATCTAACAATGGACTTCCCATCTAGACCCTTAGGGTGTAATGTGTAGGATACACAACACTGCAATAAATTGTTACTGCTGTGATGGAACAGCTTGACTTTTCATTACTGCTGAATCATTAGAAAATTTAAAAGAACCATTCATACTGCATATGTTTAGTGGAGGTGTAATTCATGGTGAACCCTTATAACATCTGTCACATTTCACTAAGAATGATTAGAAGAGAAGTTGAAATAGCAGACCATATTAGAGTGCCAAACGATCCCCCCCCCCTCATTTGAGGTAGTTAAATTTATAATGAAATTACCCATCAATCAATGTTCGATAGTGGGTGGTAGTGGGTGCTCTGGTGTGGTTTGCTCCTCCTTTCCTATCAAATATCTATCTTCCTTAATCTCTCCTCCTTTTTGTGTATGTTACTCTCTTGTAACACGTCTATTATTCAGCACTTATATGACCTAATTGTGTTGCAAATGCTGTAAAACTCGTACGAAAGAAATGTTTGATCAAATACACAACCACCATACCTGGGGTGGAGCTGAGCCCTGGTGGCAATCTAGGGCCATACTCATCAGTGTTCTCATCAACTGTCACCGTTTCTGTTTGTGAGGGTGAGAGTCTCGAAGCCACGCTGTCACCATTGGGCGTTGTATCTGAAAGAGAGAAAACTTGTCTGTGAGAGTGAGAAGATATCCAAATGCCTTGCCACCGAAAATACATAATACATATTGGGTTTTTTTTAATTTCATGCAAAGAAACTGGAAGACAAGCCAAACAATCACAACTTAAAAATCAGCCATCTTTGTTCCTCACATAGTTCATACCAATTACCATGATGGATAATTTCCTCCTTCATATTTCAAGATTTTAATTTTCTTTGTTCATAAAACCATAACAAAATACTCATCTCAACCATATCTGGGGTATATAGGGAGTGGGGTCAAAAGACATCTTGGCCTATTCCTACCCAACCTCACTCCTTCCCCTCCAAATAAAAAAAGAAACAAAAAAACAAAACATTCTTTTTTAAGAATGGACATTTAAACACAATGCTTTCAGAAAGACAGAAAACATCTCAAGCAAAGGCTCCCAATCCTACCTTTACTTTCCACGTCCAGGTCATCAAGAACGCTGAACACAGACTTGCCTTCCCAGCGTGACCTTCCTCGTCGCGACTTGACCCCCGGGTCGCGCTGGACACTGCTGAATGGGTTCTCAAGGCGGGCGGTAGATTCAGACTGCCTGTGTATTGGAGTCAACTCTTGGTTGACCGGCGTTGTCTCGGGCGACAACTCATCCTTTATTGCTTCCTTGGACGGTGGAGTATGCGATGGAGATCCTGGGAGTGTAAGGGCTTAAAAATCAGCCATCTTTGTTACTCACATAGTTCATATCAATTACCATGATGGATAATTTCCTCTTTCATATATACTAAAGCTCGTCAAAAAACACTTCAAATGTTAATGACTACTTCACACAAGAGTAAAGGTAATGGATTATAAAAGCATCATTCATCATTTTCATGAGATATCATACATGTGGAAATAACGTGATTTATCATAAAAATTGTTATGGGTGAAGGAAAATGGTCTGCTTAATAAATGTCAAAACAAACTATTTATTATAATATAGATTTTTAAAAACAGGCACCCTAAAATCATTGCAGTATATTTAACCATGCACTTCCTTTCCTTGCGGAAAATCACATCAAGGTTTAGTTGAAATAGAACATTTTTTCTGTGAATTTTGTGAAATAAAGTAAAAACTAAACAAAGACAGTTAGCCTCATACGTTTATACAGAACTGAGATGTTGAGGCATATTTTAAGCTTTCTAATTATCGTGATCAATCAGCAATGAAAAATTAGTAAAACTGTATAGAAAAGAAGTGAGACGAGGGTAGGAGAGAAAGAGAGAAGGGGAGGAAGTAAAAGGATCATTATTGGGGCTATGTCCTCTGCATTATTTGTTGTAAAACGCACTGAGCACTTTCTTAATGGAAAATGCGCTTAAATGTAATTTTCCATCATAATTATCATTATCTGTAGGCATACCTGTTCTCTGTTCCTCCGGGCTGGCCACTAACGTCACATCTTTCACATCTTCGGCATCACTCTCCTCTTTCTCATCTCCTAGGTCATTGCTACCCTTGTCATCATCACTATCATCAGAGGTCTCAGAATCAGAGTTTTTGAAAATGGCTCGAAACAAGTCCATATCGGGAGCTGAGTCTTCGTCCGGCTTTTCATTTCCTTCATCATTTCCAGGAGCTTCCAACGTTTCAGTGGTTCCCCCGTCAGCAGTTTCAGTTTCTGGCTTGGGAGCCTGATGCAGAAATACATACAGTGGAACTCAGAGTCAACAAACTTGGATTTAACGAAAGGAGATGGATTCCCCATTTTTTTTTTTTTTTGTTAAAATCAGTTTTAAAAAATAAAAATGCAGTTCCCGGAAGCATATGCGTAGATGGAATGGACCCTGTACAAAAGAGACAAAAGAAACTAATTATGTGCCCCTTGCAGCTTTCGAATGCATCTTGCTACAGAGCCCGTAAACAAATTATTCGCATTTCATAACGGATGATTTTTTAACAATCACATATAGCCTACATACAACCCCTCAAACAATTTTATTGGATATTTCGAACGCTAAGCAATAAGAGGTTAAAGCAGCTAATAATAGATAGTAACTCACAAAGGGTTTGTGAAAATCTGGATCATCAAGAACTTTGAAGACAGAGGCTAAAGTTGGTTTCTTCCGTTTGTGAAAACCAGTCTCTGGCTCTGTAGTTTCTGTAGTCTCTGTAGAAGAAATGTATAATGTTTGACATTCAAAAAGTGAAACAGTGCCATGAGAAATAAGACTGGTCATTAGCCTTATTATGAATGGGGGGGGGGGGGGGGGGGAGTTATTTTGATTCTGATAGGTTTACTTCTTTTTATCAAAGGCCATTACTTTTTTTACTCTTCACATTCTTATTTGAACATTTTTATCCATCGAATATTGTTGAAAAGAACATCCCAGTCTATGAACAACTGTCAACAATTGAAATTGTCCATGACAGCCACCCTTTGTCAAGGAGAAAAGTGTTTGTCTTAGACTTTGACAGGTGGACGTCTTGGACAGTGTCATAATATTGAAAAAAACCCACACAAGTGAAAGGGTATGGGAAGTAGTCGTTTGTACAGGTGATTGTTTTAGACAGGTGGCTATGAGAACACATTCAATTGTAATTAGAAGGAAGAAGGCAAGGTTGTTCCAGAGCAGGGTATAGAGTGAAAAACGAAAACAAAGTCCTATTTCTGTTACAGTAGTCTCTGCATAAACGCACGGTGCTCGGGAGGGCTCCTTAGCGTGTGTTTATACGGAGCGTGCGTTCACATAAACCTTTGCAAGGGGAGGAAGGGACGCAGTCTCAATTCCTTATTACTCTAGTGACCTGCCTTGGAGAGAGAGGGTTGTTTTGGCGGATAATGTGACGACACGTGACTTTTGTGAAGGATTCTCCGAGTGGGTTTAAGAATACAAAGGCGTTGAATGTGGGTAAGAAAGACAGACTCAATGTAATGAATATGCACTACAAACGTCGGGAACAGATAGCCTAAGAGGAAACTGTTGGTGATAGTCATAGTCACAGAGACGACGGCCCAAGCACATGGCTTTCCAAGCGACCATCCCCGACCGTAAATTCATGCACAATCATTCTCTACATTTAAAGAAATATTTCTCTTGTGATTCGTTGAACAAGTACGTTCTTCGAGCACAACTGATTAGGCTTACTTGGCTAGATCTAATTTTTAATCCTGTAGAGGCCTGTCTTGTGTTTTACGGCATTTACGCGTGTCGCGCATCAGGTCTAGTTCTAACTAAACATTACACGCAGTCACTCAAACACCAGTCAGAAACCTTCTCTCAAAGATAGATCTACATTTCCAGTGTCCAATCAAAAAACATTTCAGCCCCCCAAAATTTCACCGACTAGTTCTAGACCTATGTGTCCGTGGAAAGATGGATGTGAAAACGCTGTCCATCACTTTCTTTGTTCGGCATGAGGGGCACTCTCACCAATTTTCTAGGCTTGTCTTATGCAAGCTGTGCAAGTTCAAAGGTTGTAGTGAACATTTCCCCTTGACAAGCTTTACCTGTCGGCGTGTTTCGCAGATTGGAACGTGCATTTAGAGGGAGTGATCGTGCGTATCATATAGTAAAAAACCCGTTAGATGACGAAAGCGTGCGTTTGAGCGGAGCGTGCTTTTGTATGGCATGCGTTCAGGCGGAGACTACTGTACTCAGATTTAAGCACAGTCACCCTTTGAGTATCATCAATAAAATAAGCAAACCATCACCATCATTCCACAATCTCCTAAATCAATTTCCAACTGTTATTTGAGTAAAGACATTAATGAACATCTTACAAAATTAGTTTCATTCTGTTTAATTTTAATTCTTTCCTAGTATCTAAACGAACAATTTCAGAGCCAGAATCATGTTCTAATTTAGGAACTCTCTTTTTCTTTGGTTTTCTCAAAACTTCAAAACATTACTGAGGTGCTTGTGAAATTATGCTGATGTTCAATCTACTGGAGAGCATTTTTGAGGGGAAAAAAGAGGCCAACATAGACAAAGAAGAAAGAGGGGAGGGGTATGTTTGTGTGTGTGTATCTGTGTGAGTGAATGAATGAGTGGGAAGAGAAGATGAAGAAAAAGCTACAAAGAAATGAGCCACAAACCATTCTTCCTCTTCGTTTCAGCACTCGGTGGCTCCTGAGTCTCACTGGGCTGATAGTCTCCAAAGGAGAGAAAGTTGAATACTGAATACTTGTCCCTCTTCACCGTGTTTAGGCCCACAATATCGGACCTGATGAAGAAAGATGAGAATTCAAATGAAAATAGAGCTCGCAGGGAATAAAATGCATAAACGCTTTGCTTAACTCAAAATTGTGTCTGTGTATTCTGTGTAATCGTTTTCTGCAGAAAGGGAAATCAAGAAGCAGGTTTCACTAACTTTTTTGGCTACAGGTTTTTTTTAAATACAAGAACTGAAGAACTTGTCCTAGACAGCACAGTGATAAAGTATGCTACTTCTAGTATTTTACACATCTGATCCTAAAACAGGCATTACTGAACATCAGGTCTTTCGGGGAAAAAAGACAAAAAGCAAAGATGACTAGGATGCATACTCTCCACATTTAGGACACATTGGTTGTTTAAAATGAGCCAGCATGCCAAGAGGACAGGCACCAGTCAAAATCCTAAAATAAATCTCAAAACATATTAAGGAAGGCATACATTTACATGAAAGGGAGAAAAATAGGGCAAACAGAAAGTTCTTAAACTAATGACAATGACAATCTTTATTCATCTCACGGGGAGAATTTTGCCTTGGTTGTTCACAATGGCAGCAGATGCTACAAAGAATAGGTCCACTCACGCATACGCACAAGACAGGACATTAGTAAATACAAGTCTCACGTGCTGCAAACCGCTCCATAAAAATTTTTCTCTCTCTCTCTCTCTCTGTCTCTCTCTGTGTTTCATTTGTAGCACTGAGTGTTCAATAACCTCACTGCAGTTGGTACAAATGAATTCCTATATATATCTGTCTGTTCTTGCTTTAAACAAAAGAAAAAACAAGTAAAAGATTTTTTTTTAAATCGCAGATTTCTATACTTTCAAAACGTTAAAATGTGACACTTTCAAATAAACAAAATTCCTGATATATCGGTATTCCATTGCTTTCTTGAACCCAACCACCCACATGAACCCACAAATTAGGATCCCAGAGAAATGAGTACAATCTGGGTTACGACCTATGGGTTCATAGGGTCAATATCAAAGCTCTCACCCTGGATACGGATTTGGGACATTGAATCTTCTGCAGAGAAGTTTATCCGGGTGCCACTCCACCTCCTCTCTGGTCAACTTGCCAAACATCTTCATGTCCGCTGCCTTGCCCTGGTCACTTTTCTCACTCTGTGGAGTGTTTCCATTCATACATATAAGTTGTGAAATGAATAAAATGTAAATATAAATATATATGATATGAATAAAACAGAAGATATAAGAATTTATTCAAAAGGAAGTAAGATGCATGCATCATGTACAAACCTTAGCAGTGGAGGTTCGAGGCACAAAAGATGTCAGCTTCTCCACACTGAGTCAGCATGCACACTTTTTTCTTGACCCCCTCCCCCCCCCTCCCAAAAAACAAAACAGTTTTTTAAAAACCTGCTCAACTACAGTCAAACCTGCTCTAACTGTCACCAGTATAAGACAGCCACTTAACATGTCCTCCCTTAGGTATGTTTTCCATTATATTAATTATAATGACACTGTGTAATATGGCCAGCTGTCTATGACGCCCACTTTCCTCCTTGATAATGAGTGGCCATCTTAGATAGTTTTGACTGTTTATACTTCCCAGGACGTTGAGGCTGTTTCAGAATGCTATCAGGTCTGCTGAGGTAATAATATAGATTGTAAAACACATAGAGCTTATTCAGGGGGAAATTTCACTATGCACAGGCCATTTATCATTACAATAACTAACCTCTGCTTCCATGGGCTTCTCTGCTGTGTCGTCGTCAATCATTGCCCCTCGCACAAACCTAGAGGACATCATTGCTGACAATGGACGGAAAATCTTGGCAGCTTTCGCAAATTCATCTCTCTCTCTCGATCTGTCCCACTCAGTCATGCTAGAACTCACTACAGACGAATAAGGATCTGCCCAAGACAAAAAAAACTATTTTAAAATAACATGGTGAAACTTTACTACTCAGAACAAGGGCACAAGAATATGTCAGTCACCAATAAAAATATTCAGGGCAGGAACCTAATAAGTGACAGAGTGTGCATTTAATGCTTTCTTAAAAAAGAAAATCAGAAAAGAAGAAATATACCTCTATCAATAATCCCTTATTGTTGCTAAGTAGATGTTAAGACCGTTATTGCTGGACACAAATGACAAATTCTCGACTCTTTATTTCTGCTGCTGCTATTTCTATGCGATCAACTACATGAAGTGAAAATAATTATGACACCAAGAAATAACACATCTGATACTAGATATAAAAAGCAAAGCTTTCAAATACAATATCCTAATCAATCAATGCTTCCAGAAGAACCAACAGGCTGCCAGAAATAATCCAGAACTTTTCTGATAACATGGAATCATGCTTGTGGGGACTCAAAATCTTAAGAATTACAATAATATTGTCTAATAACATCATGTAGCCTACCAAGCCTTTGTGACAATCAGCCTGAAGTCCAGTGAAATCCACACAATTTCAGAAATCACAGGACTATCAGATTTATACAGAAAATTGGCACCTCTCCTTTCAGTAAGTAAAAGCCAGTCCATCTTTCACTCCCCAAACAAAAAAAGTGTGTCCCCCCTCAAATTTAACAGCCTAAAAAAGTGAAAAAATTTCACCTTGAACTCCTTGCTTCACCAGAGTCAGATATCTGTCATATCTCTCTTGTTTAACAGGGTCTTTTCTGAAGGGTTGAAAGTTCAAACCTCCTTGAAATAGTGGGGCCTTGGGCGCTGCCCCCGAAGTAGAAGTACTACCGTTGTCAGCAGGTGTCACCTCAGCAGGCTTGAACTTTGACAGGAAAGAGCCAGGTTTTGCTTGAGTCGACTCAGTCGTTTCCCTCATCTCTGACAGTTGTGAAAAGGCTCCACTCTGGAATGCAAGAATTATAGATGACACCAAAGATGAAGAAAGATAGGAATTTTTCTACCTGGGGCCACCTTTCAAAACTTTTCAATGACAAACTGGAGGGCAGGAGAAACAATAATATAGCAACTAACTGGATAAGTAATCTGGCTTCAAGTCATTTATAGGATGTGTTTTGTGATGTCCGTCAGATTTCAGGGAGAAAATCAAAACCGCCATTTCAGATTTAGCTGTTTAGAATCCTGCACCGACCACAAAATATTATATCTTTATTAATCTCTGCCTCTCAAAATGTCTGATTAAACAAAAAAAAGATACGTATTTAAAGTAGATAAACTTTCAAGAATGACTGATTATTCAATCTCTACGGCACTTTAAGAAATAGAAACCAAAAAAGAGATAATTAGAAAACTTACCCATTTAACCAGAAATATTCACATTCCAGTAGAGTAGCAGCATGGGTGCTTGGTGGGTGCTCTGGTATGGCTTACTCCTTCTTTCCTATCAAACGCTACCGTCCTTATCTCTCCTTTTTTTTGTGTGTGTGTTTGTTACTCTCTTGAAAAATCTCCAATCTTCTGCACGTATATATGAACTAATTGTGTTGCAAGTGCTGTAAAACTTACTAAAAAAAGAGTTGTAGCTAAATGGTAGAGACTCCATGCCCCATCCAGCACTGCATGATTATTCAAGCGGCAGGATCTACGGTTTAATGTCGGTCTCTTGTACAACATTCTCCACACTAACATTTTGGTGACTGTGCAAATTTGAAAATTGATATGGTAAAAAAAAAACCTGAATCTGTACACAGGGCATAAAGCTTGTTGCTGAGCAGAGATATGCCCTATACAAAAGTTATTTATTATTATTATTATTATATTACTTAATTATTCGTATAAAAGTCAAACCTCAGTGGGTCCAGCTTGCTGCGTTGCTGACTTGGATGGACCGGCCTCTGATCCTGTCAAGGACTGGGTCATGCTGATAGCTTCTTTGGTGGCCTCTATTCTCTGCTTGTCATGCGCTGGTATAAGGTCAAACACCGAGCCTGAACGGAGACATAATTTATCATACTTGTATTGTGGTTTGACAGCTCCATATGAATCAAAATGAAAAGAAATACAGTCAAAATTGTCTTTGGACGGCCATCCATTTTTGAGGAGAAAAGAGGGTGTCGTAGATAGATGGACATATTCAACAGCATCATTAGCACTAGTGATTGTCTTTGGGAGGTACAGCAGTCTCTGCCTAAATGCACGGTGTTCGGGAGGGCTCCTTAGCGTGTGTTTACACGGAGCGTGCGTTTACATGAACCTTTGCAAAGGGAGGAAGGGATGCAGTCATCTCAACTCATTAACTCTAGTGACCTCCATTGGAGGGAGGAGGTCATTTTGGCAGATAATGTGACGGCATGTGACTGTTTTGTGAAGGATTCCCGGACGGGTTAGGAATACAAATGCGTTGAATGGGGGAGGGGGGGAGAAAGACAGACTTCATGTAATAAATCATATTATTATGCACTATAAATGCCGGGAACAGATAGTGTAGGAGGAAACTGCTGGAGATAGTCATAGAGATGACAGCCCAGCCACGTGGCTTTCCAAGCGACCACCCCGACTGTAAATTCATGCAGAATCATTCTCTACATTCAGAGAAACATTTCTCTTGTGATTCGTTGAACAAGTACGTTATAAGTTCTTCGAGGGCAGCTGATTAGGCTTACTTATCTAATCTTTTATCCTGTCTAGATCTAGTGTTTTACGGCATTTACGGGTGTCGCGCATCAGGCCTAGATCTAACTAAACATTACAAGCAGTCACTCAAACACCAGCCAGAAACCTTCTCTCAAAGATACATTTCCAGTGACCAATCAAAAAACATTTCAGTCCCCCAAATCACCCCACCCTCACCCGGTTTTCTTGGCTTGTCTATGCAAGCTGTGCAGGTTGTAGTGAAAATTTCCCCTTGTCAAGCTTAACCTGTCAGCGTGTTTCGCGGATCGGAGCGTGCGTTTAGAGGGAGTGACCGTGCGTTTGTACGTCTAAATTTTATAGTAAAAAACCCGTCAGATGAGGAAAGCGTGTGTTTGAGCGGAGCATGCTTTTGTATGGCGTGCATTTAGGAGGAGACCACTGAACACCAAAGGCATCGGTATACTATTTGTACAAAGCAAGCCAACAGACAAGGCTGTGAAAGACATTGAAAGGCAAACAAATTTAATAAAAGCATAATAATTGCTACAATACCCTTACTATAAGTTTTGTTTTCTTAACTCTTTACAGTGATACAGTTCTCCAAATTATTTTTTTTTAAAGGAAATCCTTTGCAGGAAGGACAATATGAGCTCAGAGTCTTCCCTTACCACATTATCTATTTCTTTTCAGTAACTGAATGGCTCAACAGAAGAAACAATTGAACTTTCGTCACTCTTTCCAAGGAGAAAAAACAATTCAAACATCACAAAAATATGGTTGGTAAAATGCATGTATCATTATTTCACAGCAGAAGATTCACAAATTGATTTCATTGGAAAATGCTTAAAAATTGGTTAACAAATTTTTAAAAATAAAAACATTCACATCACAGTACTCACTCATGACAGGTGTCTCTCCCAGTATCAAACCTCGGTCAACTGCTGTCAACCCAGATGACCTTGACCCAGATTCAGAGCCATCCACACCAATGTCCTCAGGGAGATGACTAGTGATTCTCTTTTTCCTGAACCAGTGCTGCGGTTTGAAGTGGCGAGGCAAGGTCGGAGGAGGAAATTTCTGGAAACAACAACAGAAAGGACTAATTGGTCGCTTTTAAGCACAAAGGGGCTATCCCGAAAAAAGCTTTTTTTAAGAAAATCGAAGGTTAAGTTTTTGCCCCATGTGCAGTTTCTTTAAAAGACTAGAGTCTTCTCTATAACCAAAGAAATATACACACCATTGAAACCAAATTTCTCCTATAGGTAGGGCAATGCCCACTTTTGGTGGAGGTCAAGATTTCTGGAAAACCCCGAAATCTGGGTCAGACCGCTTGCCTTACAGAGTGACCAATTGTGACCAATTGGAGAGCTCCGATTGTTCAGTTTTAGACAGGTCTGCTGCCACCTGTTGTGTTAAGACAACTTTAAAATTTCACATTGTTTCACATTCTTTTTTTTTTTTAAGTGATAATTTCTTCACCCCCTTATGAAAAAATATTCTTACCCTTCCGGGTTTGAGCGGCTTCGATGACAAGCAGAATCCTTCTAACAGTTTGCCGACATAGCTGACAGGAACATTCACTTTACCTGTGGACAAAACAAATAAATACACAAAAATATGTATAAAACGGCAGGAGAAGTTCCTCTCTCCCTCATTCTTTAAAATTCTAAAAGCAAAAAAATATAGTACATGTAATTAACGCTTGTTCAATATCAGCTTTTTCTGAGACAAAGCAAACATGTTAATCCGAAAGAAAAATGTTAATTTATGATAACTCTGTATAACTGGAAAACTTACTCTGTGGTTCTAAAAATGGAACAAGATGCCATGAGCTTTAAACATCCTTACCATGCTCCCTGGGAGCTGTCCAGCCAAAATTGCTGTCTTTCGATTTCCCGCCATCCATGGTGTTGTTGTACTGAGACATGTCCTCTTGAGCATAGATGTCTTCGTCCTCATCCTCAAACACACCAACACCGAACGCCTGGTCAAGGTCAAATATTTTTCAAATTAATCAAATGAAGGATGAGTCATCTGTCAAATCAGCCCTTAACCTCTTCACTGCCGTGCGCCTGGAATTTACGAGCCTGAAAAATGTGGCGCTGTGCCTATGGCCCGTAGAATTTACGGGACTGACAGAGGTCGTTTTGATACCAATAATAAGGGAAGTTACTGCTAAAATCTTGTAACTATTATTGGGGTACCTTCCCTTTATATTTACAACCATTTCCCTCTCATTTGAAAGTGTCAGATTCAGATTTTAGCTCAAATAGAAGATCAGATCTAGATCTAACACATCAACTGCACAAAAATGATTTATTGGCAGTAACACAGACGGGCTTACATGTTTTATATATATGGATTGCATGAGCGTTGTATAGCATAAGGCAGGAAAAGCATCTGTACCTGCAGAAACTCACGCAACATGTATTCCCCTTTTTTTGTCTCATTATTCGAATGTGTGTTGTTTGGTGGTGTTGTTTTTGGCATCATGTTACTAACTCCAACTTTTCTCCATCTATCTCTCAATGAAATCCCCCTAAAATTATATATCAATAGAAACATGTTTCAGTGTAGAATATACATGCAGAAATTCATGAGAATATATTCATAAATAAAAACATTTTGGGAGGTAGAGTGGGGTCACCCCTGAGCCGCCTAGGTTCTTGGGATTTCTCCTGACACAGGGGCCTATTTACCTGCAGCATTGAAGGGGTTAAGATAAAGATATATGAAATAGGATAAGATGAATCTTTGTTGTCCAGACGAGAGCTCATTGGTTTGGTGTTTCATCACACACACACACATATACACACACACAACACACCACACATAATGCCTCATCATAATAATAATTGCATTATATAGCGCATATCCACGCTCTACAGCATGCTCTATGTGCTTTATAACTATTATTACCCCAGCAGACCCTGAGACACTTAGAAACATTCTCGGCTTCCCAGGAAGTACACAATGCAAGCAGCAGATTTCACATGCTCAAGCACTAACAAACTGGCAAGATCTTTCACTGTCCATAGCCAGGTACCCATTTCCACCTGGGTGAAGAGAGGAAAATTTGTGTAAAGTGCCTTTCCTGAGGACATATGGTCGGGACCTTCACGGGATTCAAACCTACGACTTTACGGTTGAGAGTTCGAGAAACCAAACCTCTAGGCCACCTACGCCACACATCCAATCCAGTCTATGCAAAATGTTTCCACTCACCTGTCCTTTTATACCTTTGCCTCTTGAACGAGACTTGGCAGGTCCTCCAGTGTCAAACAAGTTGATGTGTGACCCTGATAGGGCAAGACTAGGGTCAAGGCCACGGTATCCCAGACCATGAACGTTGTCTTTGGCCTCCAGAGAAATGGGGCAGACGTCTTGGGGGGCAAACGATACTTCAGACATATCTTCCGGCACATACCGATCAGAGTCCTTGAATGGAAAAAGTGACAGAAAGTTAGAAGAGACTACTCTAGTCATTGCTGAGGAGAAAACAGAAAAAAAAGAAAGGTTTTTACGGCGCTCGCAACTGCATAAGGTTATATGAGCACCAAGGGGTGGATGTCACCAAAGAAGTCCAAACGGGGAATCAGGCTTACTTGGCTCACCTCTCTAGCCTCAACAGTACAAAGTCTGCTTTGACTATAAAAGGCACCCCGTAAATAGCAGTTCACATGAGAGTGCCAAACATTTAAAAGAAGTAGAGGAAACATGACGATAGTAAGGATCAGGAAAGAGAAAGCAGCAGTTCCTCCTATGTTGTTCCGGCACAGTATGAGCATGACATTTGATAAATCAGTCCATTTCCAATTCTACTGTGAATGAGAACATGTTAATATCCCCCCTTTGGGACTGGCCTAAAGACATTTCAGTCAGTGGCACTGCCATGGGGAGCGCATTGTACCCTACAAAGGAGCAAAACATTTAAATATAATATACTACAGTAGTCTCCGTCAAAACGCACACCATGCAAAAGCACTCTCTGCTCAAACGCTTGCTTTCGTCATCTGACGGGTTTTTTTACTATATAATTTATATATTTAAAAAACCCACGGTCACTCTCTTTAAACACACGCTCTGATCTGTGAAAGAAGCCGACAGGTAAAGTTGGACAAAGGGAAATTTCCACTACAACCTGCACAGCTTACATGACAAGCCTAGAAAACCGGATAGTTGGTGAGAATGCCTCTCACGCCGAACAAAGTGAGTGATGGACAGCGTTTTCACACCCAACGTTCCACAGACACAGACTGGTCGCTGAAAAGTTGGGGGGTTGGGGGGCTGGAACGTTTTTTTATGGTCACAGGAAATGCATCTCTGAGAGAAAGTTTCTGACTGGTGTTTGGGTGACCGCGTGTAATGTTTAGTATTGTTTAGTTAGACTTAGGCTTTGATGCGCAAAACACGTGAATGCAGTAAGGAATCCATGCAGTAAAACATTAGATAGGCCCTACTTTATAGGATTAAAGATTAGTCGAGTAAGCCTAATCAGCTGCGCTCGAAGAACATATAACGTACTTGTTCAACGAATCACAAGAGAAATGTTTCTCTGAAAGTAGAGATCTATGATTCTGATGTCGTTCATGAATTTACGGTCGGGGTGGTCGATTGGAAAGCCACGTGGCTGCGTCGTAGTCTCTATGACCATCAACAACAATTTCCTCTACTCTAAGGCTATCTGTTCCCGACATTTTATGGTGCATATCATTATACTGAGTCTGTTTTTCTGCCCCCGCCCCCCAACCCCCATTCAACGCCCTTGTATTCTTAACCGCAGTCGGGGAATCCTTCACAAAACAGTCACGTGTCGTCATATTATCGGCCCAAAGTGACCCCCCCCCCCCCAAAGGGAGGCCACTAGAATATCAAGACAATGAGATGACTGCGTCCCTTCCTCCATTTGCACTGCTTCATGTAAATGAACGTTCCGTGTAAACACACGCCCAGGAGCCCCCCGCACCGTGCATTTAAGCGGTGTCTACAGTACCATACTAAAAACATTTTTGTATTCCTACGAGACTTCAAATCAAAACAGATTGAACATGTGAAGAAGTGACTTCATTAATATTACATTTATATGTATAAACGAAGACAATGCACATGTTCTTTAGACACAAAGTTTTTGTTGACTTACAGAATCAGCCTCATCAGATGGGGGAGGGGCACAACCGTACATTTTCACTCCTGAAAGACAATGCAGGAAAACAAACTTTACCAAAAATTTCTGACATTTATTTGAAGTTTCTCCCTCTTCCCTTATATATGGTTACTCCATTTGCGCTCACCTTTAGAGAATGACTTGTTAAGCATACATGTTCCAAAAAATATTTACAATACATATGACAATAGCTAAAGATTACTTTTTTTTAAAAGTCCATTCCTGAAAAAAGGACGCGTGGTAGGGGAAGATCAGGATAATATTGGACTTGAAAGATTTTCTTTTCTTTAGTAAGTGTTTTGCGGTGCTCGCAACTGCATAAGGTCATATGAGCGAGCAGAACACATTAAACATTTTAAGTTGGAAGGAAATTTAGAATTTTGCCGGTGTGGCAGCCGCAACCTACTCTTCTCGATTTTGGACCACTAAGGGATCCTTAATGCGCACAGCTTGCACACCGGACCTCCAAGACTTTTCGCCTTTATCTGAGAAGGCTCGGTGTAGATCTTACTTACCATAAGATCAGGGGTGTGACTGAAAGACAGCAGCAAGAAGGAGACAAGGAGTAGCAGTACAAAGGCTGCAGAAAGAGTCAGGAGCACAGAGGAAGGGGCAAAGGAGTTGAGGGGGCAGGGGTAGAAAGTGGAGACGAAAGCAGATGACAGAACATTGTAAGACAGCACGAAAGGATGAGAGAAGAGAAAATTTTAGAAAAGAAAATTTTACGTCACTAACCGGATTCGAACTCGAACTGAGAGTAGAACACCTTAACCTCTAGGCCATGAGAGCCCCCTGAGATTTTTGCAAGCAAAGAAATGAATAATGAAACATAGTTACTAATGTCTGTTTGCAGACCTGGCACTTAATGATGAGATATCTGTACCTTTTGCTGAAGCTGCTTTCTTTCCTTTCTTCTTTTTCTTCTTTATTCGAGGCCCTAACCCTTGGCCTTCCCTCCATCCCATCTTGCGGAGTAGTTTGATACCAATCGGCACCCTGAAAAAAAATCAGAAAGTCAAACTTTGTGTTTAACTTTATGCGACATGCTATGAGCCGTTACATTTTTTTCCTTAGACAAACAAAACTAAAGTTCATGCAAACCATACACAAAACCACAAGATTTGAATGAAAGAAAAGAGAATAAGGGCTACATCAACTTATTGAAAAAAGCGGGCAATCAGTTATTCAAGTTCCTATAAAATGAAAGTAAAACTGTACCTGTCTGGAATGACGAGATCCATAATGGACGAGCCTAAATCTATGGAAGATTTTGCAGTTATCTGTTGAGCATCATCAAGTAATTTTCTTTTTCTCTCCTCTGACGTATAACTGGATACTGTTGCAAACTTCCTGGGAGCAATACCATGTTCTTCAAAATCCTGTGAAAAAAAAAGTAATCCATAAAAATAGCGCGACTACAGTTTGTTCCTATCTATAATGATATTTTACATTGTACAGAAACAAAATATTTTTTCTGAAAGTCCGCGAGATTCACCTGCCACACAAACATCAGGAAACTGTCCAGTCGAAAGCTATACTGTCTGTAGCAACTTCTGTAACTACTGAACAGCGAAACTCATGACTTCTTGAAGCAACTTTTTAAGGTGAATGAACTGAAAATATTTTCCGGACTTCATTCGTGAATCATAGTAAATAACAACAAGTATTCCCAAAGGAATTGAAGGATAATTAGACTTGTAAAAAATAATAATGCCTCAGCCGAGAAGAAAAGTCATTATAAGGCGACAAAAAATCTACCTTTTCTCCCAACCATTTAGGATAAACATTATACACCTCAGAATGTTATGTGCAACTGTAGAACACATAAGTATTTATATATGTAATGCATCTAATTTTTTCTGTTAAATTACCTTCGTGTTTAAAAAAAAAAGAAAAAGAAAATATTATTCTTAGAGCTTAAGTCTAATCTAACAATATTCTATTTCTAATTTTGAGAAAGATATAGAAAAGGATAATAACCTCATCATCCATAAAGTCCTCTGGTCTAAATTCCTGTCTCCCATCATTTTTCTTGTCTCTTGAAGACACAAATTCCGATGGCATGAATCCTGAAATACAAACACAGACAGGAAACAACATCAGTTTAACTGTTAGTTGAACGAAAAGAGAACAAACTGAAAAGCCCTTCATAACAATCAACAGATTATAAAAGAAAACCCAGGTCAAATGATGCCACCTTTGTATTTAACCTTTCCATGCAAATACAATGACGCTCCATTAAGTATCAGTGACGAGGTAAAATTGCAAAAATCTCCAAAAGAATCCAAGATATTAACTATAATATACGCAAAGTAGCACATGGCTTAACAGAAAATTGCGAAACATTTCATTGAAACAAATAAAATAATCTTTTTTTAATTAGGCCTCGCTATTTCCAATAAAGATTACATGTGTATAGATTTCTCTACAAGAAAAAGTAACTGAATAAATAAACATCAGTAAACAGCATTACCTTCATATAATATATGCATATATTATATTACTTATAACTACAAAATTAATCACCTTCTTTCGTTCCAACAGTGTTGAAAAAGCCAGCAGAAAAACCACCAGTAAAGGCACCGTGAAATCGTCTCCGGCCATGTTTATCCCTTGCTGTTAAATCTTGAACGTTGGTCGGCTTCTTCAAAGGTACCCCTGTGAGCACAGACAAAATACAAGAAACTGAACAGTGGGCTCATCATCATGTAGGTACTGGCCATGCCAAAGCTACAATGTTTTATTCATATGTTCACATTGGCACAGACAACAGACAACTTTTTATTTTTTCACAGGTTATCCATTATTCACACTCCTTGTTAATGGGGGTTGGGGGGGGGGGGACTTTCTTCTTTTTCAAGGGAGGGTGGGAGGGGAGTGGATTTAATTATATTTTAATTTACTTTTTTTAAATTAAAATTTTTCAAAATTTAATTTCTTATTTATTTTTTTATTTTACTTCATTTTTTAAATTTCTTTCTTTCTTTTCTTTTTTTTTTTTTGGGGGGGGGGGGTCAATAGGTAGTTTATATTCTCATCGACACAATTTGGATCAAATAGGAAGAGGTGGGCTTCAACACCGCCTGTCAGGGCCAGAGTCAACCTGGGCTGAAAGGGACCCACTTGAAATCCCTGCAGAAAGTCTAAGATACACAATAAATATTCTCTCAGCATGAGAATCGAGCTTGGGTTTTCAGCGCACCACACCGAAGTGCCAAACCACAACACGACAGATGCTGGTTTAAACACTCATGATTCCTGGCCCTGACTAAATTTGTCCGAACACAGTCATATATATATATATATAGTATGTAATAGGATAACCTGGTTTTGAGTCCAACGATTACTCTATCCTCAACTTAAGCCTGCCCCTACCCTTAACCCCATTAAGCTATTTTCGTTATTCCAGTACCCTTCACTACAAAACCGAAGATAGCTTGAGTTACAACCAGAACCATTTCTTTTAATTGATTTCATTGCAGTTGTCTAGCAATGCCACTCGCTCGCGGCATGTCAGGTAATTATATAGTCACAAGAATTCCTAAGAATGAAAATAAATTAAAAGTAATAAAGACATTGAAAAATTGAAAGCAGAGCTAGGTTCTACATTAAAAAATCACACTAGCTACCAGTTTTATTCCTGATTAAAGAACAGTTTTTTCTTCAAATATATCTCAAGAATTTGCCCATTTTTGCATATTTTCAACATACTAAAATGTTTTACTACTGAAAATATTCATAATTTTTTATTCATCAATTAATTTAAAAAACCCAAAAAGTACACTGTTCACAGTACAAAAAAGCTCTTCCACTTAGTTACGCTTATTTTAAAGAAATTTAAATGAATAGTTAATTAATTGTCATCGGCAGTGCTACAGTAGTCAACACATCACACATACATTTCCAAGATATATAGCTATAGGAAAGGCCTACTGATAAAGTAGCAATGACGATGAAAAAATCAAATTTGTATATATATTCAAATTGCATTGAAACAAGTTAACATATGACAGTTGAAAGAGGATTACATTCTAAGAACTGTTGTTTTTAATTTTTTTTAATGCATAGATAAAAATAAAAGTTATTGGGCTTTTTGTTGCAAAATTTTGGGGGAACCTTTATGCATTATAATCATTACGAGAAAATATCGTCAAAAAGTGGGACAATTCTTGATGTATTTTCAGGAATTTACATTCATAAATCATTAATGAAATGAAGTATATTTGAATGAAACTTGGCATATATCCCCAATATGTGATTTTTTTGTGGCCAGAATCTAGTTCTGCTATTCATTTTTCAATGTCTTTATTACTTAAGATCTTTAAGACTAATTAATATTAGTGTGAACATTTGTTTGACCGCGCAACATCCCTTACTTGAAGAGCTATGAGGGGGGGCGCGGGGGGGCTCACTGGCTTGGAAGGCAGGTTTAACAAAGACAAAGCTTCATAATTTTCATCACATCTTTGTTTAAAAACTACTCTGGTCTAATTTTAAACATACTGGGTAGAAATTAGTTGAATTTGCCCCACCTGTTATAGAAATTATATAACTTTAATCTCGAAAGAATCAGCACTGTTCTCCATTCGTCCCTTCTACAACTTCAAAGTGGTGTGGGAAAACCAGCAATGGGCTTTTTGTAACCTGTTTAGTTTTCAGTAGCCAATCATATACAGTTGAACCTGCCCTGACGGCCACCTCTATAAGACGGCCACCTGTACAAACGGCCACTTTCCATCTCCCTCCTTGCTTTTTTTCTATATAATTTAACTGTGTAAAACGGGCACCTGTCCAACATGGCTGCGGCAACATATTTTAACACACAACCCCTATCACACAAAGCAATAACACCTGTCTTAGACAGCCACCTCAGTGACCCCATTACGTTTTGTTATAAGTTGTGCTTTGGCCCCTGGCGTTGTGGGCGAGCCGTCATAATCCAATCACCTGTCGTTGTTGATAGGTAGTCCCTCCAACCAATTATGTTGCGTAGGCCCCTTCCACAGTTTACCAATAGGTAACAAATTTTCAGCTGCTGGTGAGGGAAGAGTGTGACCCCTCATAACCTATAAGCCCCACCCAGAACTTATATTACAAACCTCTCTCCATCGACAACTTTTCTTTGACCTGGAGTTGGGATGGGTATTGGTGGGGTGGAAAGCAGAGGTTCAATGTCAGCACTGTACTGGATGTGACTTTACGTAGGGAATACCCAGCTACATACATGTATTAAGCATGCACTTATCGGAGAGCCCTATGACTGCGGAGAAGGTGCAGAGACCATTTGCGTCTTGCTTGTTGACAACATTAAACCCTCTGGGATCTGCCATGCCTTCCCCTGCCCCCATCTCTCGGATGAGAGGACTTAATTGCTTTGGGAGGAGGGGAAAATCTAGCTTCTAATTGGCATTATTATTACTATTAGTATTATTATATTATAATTTTTGTATTTCAGCAACACACAGCAACTATGCTCTTAATAGCGTATTTCTCTTCTTTATCTCCTCAAACAACTTCTTAATATAATACAACAGACACCAACATACCCATTCATTTTTCTTACAATCTCTCTGTGATGGAGTTGAGTTTTTGTTTGTGGCATTGCACCTACAGGCACTGCTTTATCTCCTACCCCGGGATGGAAGGAAAATACCACCAGTTTTAGATGCTATAACAACTAGATGTAGTCACGTGATCGGAGGGGTATCCTGGTCTGACGTCGAACAAGATGGGCGCCTTACCTAAAAATAGTTTGTGTCTTTCTACGTTTAATCGCATGTATCTAGAATCTAGATCTAGATCTATTTCTAGACAGTCAGTGTCCCATGGTGATGGGCAGGTATCGATTCTTTGATACCTATAGGTATTGGTATCAGTATCGATACCTGTTCTAAACATCGATACCTGTTCTAAACATCGATACCTGTGTGTTATTCATCCCACGGCTGCCAGAGCTAGTGTTTTGGGCCTTGAGAATTTTTTGTTTAACAAAATTGATTTATAGGTTTTCTTGGGGGGGGGGGGGGGGCAGGCTTTTTAAATGAATCAAGTGATTTTTTTAAAAACGAAAATACAGTCGAACCTGTGTAAGACGGAATCGCAAGGGAGCCAGAAAAAAATTCCGTCTTAGACATTTTCCGTGTAAGACAGGGGAATTTAGGGGGGAGATGGAGGTGTGGGGGGGGAGGGTCAAAGGCCCAGCCGGTGGGATCAAGGATCGCTTGTCCGATCGGCAAGCAGTGGTCAAAACTTCACACCTCTCAGCTGCTATCCTGTCTGATAATGACATGCATCAGTCTTACTTATCCAATTACCACCAGTGCTTTCCATTCATAGGACCACTGTTTGACCTATTAAAAACAGAAACGTTTGAACATCTCCTTTGCTTCCACCCTTAGCCCCACCCACCACCAATGCCACCCCTCACTTACATATCTTTTCTCGGCTGGCCGTACGATCAGGGCGGCAGGCATTGGTCAAACTAATTTCACACCTCTGGCTTCTGGCTACTCAAAAAAGCTACCGTAGTGGCTCGCTACTTGAGCACTCTCACGGGCAGTCGTGAGATTTCACACCCACACTCTACACTGACCATCTGCATCACTCAGGGCTCACATGATGGGGTAACATCTACCCCCAAATTGCTCCCCTACTCCCCTTCCTCGCCCAGCGGCATGACCATAGCATTCAGTTTAGAGTCGGCGGAACCACACTTGCGAGTTTTGTTTCAAATCAGGGCTGAGCAGGCAAAGCATTTTCCATCTTAGACAGGTGAAACCCTCGGAAGGGAGCGGATTTTTCTTTCCATTTCCGCGTTGGACAGGTTTCCGTTTTATACAGGTAATTAAAGAGGAATATATCAAAGGGGAGCGGGGAGATTCCGTTAAGACAGTTTTCCGTTTTACACAGGTTTCCGTTAAGGCAGGTTCGACTGCAGTGAAGCTTTTCAAGAAATCTAGTGATTTTGCAAAATCCTCTATGGCAACCCTGATTTATCCTCATTGGTTTAATTTAAAGTTGCTAAAAATCTGGTAAACTGAATTGCCTTTTTAGAACTCTTGTGTTCTCACAATACTCACATTTTCTACCAGTTTTCTCATGTTAATAGGGCCTTAGATAAGTGCGGCTAGACTGGGAGGCTTAAAAGTATGGCTAGACTGTCAGGCTAGCCGTACTTTATGGCTGAATTGTAAATGAAATTTTTAGTTTGCAAAGCCTAAAGTATTTGTATTTCAGACAAAACCAAAAGGTGTCTTACTGACTTGCATTATTTAAAGGCCAGCACTATTTCTCCGAACGTTCGGGAAAATAAAGCTGAGCAATATTTCTCCGAACACTTTGAAATCACATCCCGCAAATGTCGGATATATAGAATCTATATCCGAACTCTTGCAAAGGCAAAAAATCACGAGACCGGAAGCCGGAAACCGTTTGGAGAAATAAAGATCGGCACTATTTCTCCGAACGTTCGGAGAAATAGTCACTCCGTTATTCAAACCTGAATATTTTCTAGATCTAGATCTAATGAGACCTGTGTACTCTACAGGTTCGAGTCGATAGGGCCAAACCTAGATCTAAGTACGGCTAGACTGGCTAGTGCTTAAGTACGGCTAGCCATTTCGATTTATTTACCCCCCCCCCCCCTCTCCTTTACAAATAATTTTTGTTTGAGTCTCAGTTGATAATAGTCACAACCTGTCCAGACGTGATTACCTAAATACTTGGAAGAGTATAGTTATATTTTTGTCTTTACTTATAATCCGGAGGTTAGGACACAGATTTTTTTCGCCCCCTCCAGCCTACCCTGCAGTAATGGGTACCTGACTTCGAGTTGGGGAAGTAAAGATGGCGTGGAAAGGAACTGGCCACCCTACCACAATATGCCGAAGGCCCAAGAAGTTGTCTCACTAACAAGGCAATGCCCAATGTCCGGATCGCCCCGCCCCCCCACCCCCCATGTTTCCCACTTTCTTTGTTGTAGAAAAAGGTAAAATTGAAGATTAGCAGATCTCCTGGCACCTGCATATATTATGAGCTGTGTGTAAAAAAAAAAAGACCAATTCGTTAAAATACACAAGCCTGTGTCATCTCGATTGTTTACCAAGAAAAAGTTGTGTTGCTGTGTAGAGCCGAGCATACGGCAACCTTTGATTCCATAGACCAGCGCACAATCCATAACGTAGATCTACGTCAAGACTAGTTTATTATTGTAATAATGATCAGTTGCCGGGGGGGGGGGGGGGGGGGGGGGGGGACTGACTCGTATGCGACCGATAGCGCCCCACTCGATACCTTGAAAAAGTACTAGCAAAGATAGTACATAACAAGATGGGCCCCTTCTCTCTTTGAGACAATTAAAAAAGTGTCCTCAAAATTTGGTGGCGCCCTCTTCACAAAAGCGCACTCTTTGCGAACAGAGTTACCCTGTCTACTTGAGTTTTACAAAATCAAAGTGAAACTAACATGTTTTGGGATAAATTTCGGAAGAACGCTTTTTTAAAATGGTTACGCTGACAAAAAACCTCTTCTGGAGGAAAGGGTGATGGTTTTCTTCATTTAATTAATAATTTGACTTTAGAATGAAAGGCGAGAGGTCATTAAAATAAGGCCACCTTTATTCTCACCCGGAGTGAGAATAGTGCAGGCGAGTCTTGTGGCTATTCTCACCCGGTGCGCGTTCACCAAATTTTGCGTTCTCCCTAAACCACAGAATTCTACACTGTGATAACAGAAAAATTGTAGAATTCTGTGCCGTGAACAAACGTTCCATTACAACTGTAGCCTACTAAAAGCGTACAATTTTGTCTGTGCGTAGTGGAGAGAGAGAGAGAAAGAGAGAGAGGAGTAGCGCGAGAATTTCCGGGCAAAACAAAATGGCGACCCGCGTAGTTCGGCTCGATTCGAAAAGTTAAATAGCCGTAGCATCTTTGTAGACAACCAAATTTATTTACTTTTGTGTTTTAACATCATTTTTTAACTTTGTTTTGGTCAATTTGATCGTCCACACCGATAGACAGTATTCAGAAAGAGACAGAGAGAGAGAGAGAAGATGGGAGGAGTTGATCTTGCGAGAACTTCCGGGCGGGTGAGAATAGCGAATAGCCACTTTTTTAAAATAAAAAAAACCTAAAACTCCGCACTGAACGTACCCGAACTGCTGATGAACAGCAGTCGATCTGCGCATGCAAGGAGGTGCTATTCCTATTCTTCTTCTGGAAAAACGAAAGAGAGCTTCAAAACAGGGAAAGATTGAAGAATACCGGACCAGCGGACTGACTTTGCCTATGTCTCAACCTTAGCCTTAGGAATTTATGATTTTCCCGTTTTTAATATCTCTCAATGGAGAATATCGGACCGGTAGATCTATTCCTTAAAATTTTGTCAGGGGGGAGACCCCCCTTAACCCCCCCCACCTCCTCCACCCCAGCCACCCGCCCCACTTTCTCGCGCAATAATGTACGAGTGGTCTGGTATTCTTCAATATTCCCCAAAACAGACTGCAGTGCCATCTGAAGCAAAGAGCATACTTCCTGCGGACACTTTTTTGGCTGAGTGGCCCATCTTGTTATTTACTATCTTTGGTACTAGCAATGATAGTACATAACAAGATGGGCCACTTCTCTCTTTGAGCCAATTAAAAAAGTGTCCTCAAAATTTGGTGGCGCCCTCTTTACAAAAGCGCACTCTTTGCGAACAGAGTTACCCCACTTGAGTTTTAAAAAATCAAAGTGAAACTAGCAAGTTTTGGGATAAATTTCGGAAGAACGCTTTTTTAAAAGGCCGGCACTATTTCTCCGAACGTTCGGGAAAATAAAGCTGGGCACTATTTCTCCGAACGTTCGGGAAAATAAAGCTGGGCACTATTTCTCCGAACGTTCAGGAAAATAAAGCTGGGCACTATTTCTCCGAACACTCTGAAATATCATCCTTTCCCCCAAATTTCGGATATTATATAGATCTATAATTATAGTATGGGCCTACCAAAGATTGTTCGTATACAATATGGTTCAATCGGTCCAAAAAATGTCCGCCGTAAATATTTATATAAAGAAATGCTACAATTCCAAACAGTTTTTCGCTATAGATATGACGTGTTGCCTATGAAAGGTGCTGCTTTTAAACGTAATGTGTTGTGTTCACTCGTGTGCTGTCTAGATCTAGATCTACGGAGGGTTATTGATAACTACACATAGAACTGGCATCTGCGTTTGTCACTGCTGCGACCAATGTACTGACACTGGCAAGCCCCTTAATGTGTGTGATTCCATAATTTACATGTAATATCCTGTACTTTAAAAAAAAAATTACGCACATTTAGGGTTAAAACTGCCAATCTTCTTCGGACAGGTGGACACACGCCCTTATTTGTTAATGTTTGTTGTTGTTTTTGGGCTGTTCTAATTTTGATTTCTTTCTGTTATGAAACCTTTCTTTTTCACGTTTTTACACTCATCTAAAAATCTCATCTAGACTAGCTGTTGAAAATTTAAATAGATATAAACCCAAAAATTTGCTCCTGTGTGTGTGTGTGTGTGTATGTATGTGTGAGTGTTTGAGTGTGTCTGTGTGTGGTAGTAAGTGGAGAGTGAGGAGTGTGTGTGTGTGTTTGTTTGTTTTTCGGGCTTTATTTCAGCCTTTATTCAGTAACAGTTCAAAGTATACAAAAATAGAAACACAGGATCCATTCACTCCAGGACTCATGAGTCATTCGTCTCTTTCAGTTTCACTCTTTCATTCAATTCCCGTGTTCTCTCCCGCGGCTCATCCCCGTCCGCATGACTTTCATACCCCACCCCATCCCTCCAGGCACACACAAAGAAAATCTCACTTGTTCCCTGCGAACCATGGACAATAATATAGGCAAAACACCGCCTGAGCTGCATTCTTTTTGTTCGTGAGCTGTGGACCAGGCCAGGGGTGGTCAGTGTCGTCGTCTTTTAGTTGCTGTCGCCTGTGGATACACTCGCACATTCTTCCTTTCACCCGCTCTTTCACTCACACTGTCTCTCCATCCACAGTTCAGCTCGTCATACGTTCAAAAGTTGCCCACTAGTTATGTTTAGTTAGTGTGTGTACATGTGCATGATGGTGGTGGGTGTGTGGTGGGTGTTACTGAAGGTTGTCTGTAGGCGGGCTTGCCATGCGGTACGTGTTCCTTCCCAGACCAGAGGCAGAGGCAGAATGAAAGTTGGCGCCGAACTCTCGCAATAAATAGGCAAAAAATCACGAGACCGGAAGCTGAAAACCGTTCGGAGAAATAAAGATCGGCACTATTTCTCCGAACGTTCGGAGAAATAGTCACTTCGTTTTTAAAATGGTTACGCTGACAAAAAACCTCTACCGGAGGAAAGGGTGATGGTTTTCTTCGTTTAATTTGACTTTAGAATGAAAGGCGAGAGGTCATTAAAATTTTAAAAAACTAAAACTCCGCACTGAACGTACCCGAACTGCTGATGAACAGCAGTCGATCTGCGCACGCAAGGAGGTGCTATTCCTATTCTTCTTCTGGAAAAACGAAAGAGAGCTTCAAAACAGACTGCAGCGCCATCTGAAGCAAAGAGCATACTTCCTGCGGACACTTTTTTGGCTGAGTGGCCCATCTTGTTATTTACTATCTTTGGTACTAGATCTAGGTATCGAATCGATACCTAAATTATGGTATCGGCCCATCACTAGATCAATGATAATACATAACAAGATGGGCCACTCAGCCAAAAAAGTGTCCGCAGGAAGTATGCTCTTTGCTTCAGATGGCGCTGCAGTCTGTTTTGAAGCTCTCTTTCGTTTTTCCAGAAGAAGAATAGGAATAGCACCTCCTTGCGTGCGCAGATCGACTGCTGTTCATCAGCAGTTCGGGTACGTTCAGTGCGGAGTTTTAGTTTTTTTATATTTTAATGACCTCTCGCCTTTCATTCTAAAGTCAAATTAAACAAAGAAAACCATCACCCTTTCCTCCGGAAGAGGTTTTTTTGTCAGCGTAACCATTTTAAAAAAGCGTTCTTCCGAAATTTATCCCAAAACTTGCTAGTTTCACTTTGATTTTTTAAAACTCAAGTAGGGTAACTCTGTTCGCAAAGAGTGCGCTTTTGTGAAGAGGGCGCCACCAAATTTGGAGGACACTTTTTTAATTGGCTCAAAGAGAGAAGTGGCCCATCTTGTTATGTACTATCATTGACTAGATCTAGTGTCCCACTTGAGTTGCTGATGTAAACAAACCAACATGGCGGCGGGACGGCAAATCTTAACCACTGCCGATACTTTTCTTTTAGCCTAGTGTACTGTTTACATCGGTTTCTAGCATTGCAGGGTTTGAAGTGGCTCACCTTCCTGAATTTCAGGTACTGGGGTACCCAATACAACAAAATCGTCGTCCGAGTCTTCACAGGAGGACGCCATAATACAGACGCGCAGTAACTGAATATTTTGGTTAGTTTATTATTTTGAGGTCTTCAATTATCATTAGGGAATTATTATTATTATTAAGGAATGGTGGTGTGAAACTTAATTGCAACTTTATTTTGAGAGACAAAAGATAATACATGCTATTGTATTGTATTAAGCTTAAATACACGTTAACATTCACATCTGTTGCCTATGGTTTAATTTACAAATTAGAGCTTACACAATGTATTGTGTAACAATGTGAAATATTTGTAGATCTATCTTTTTTTTTTTGGCTCAACAGAATCTCTCTACTCTCTACTAAAATAGAAAAGAGTAAATTGAAGACAATCCTATCTTCCAAAATTTACCATTTTGAGGATGATGTCTAATTTAATTAATCTGTGGATACTGTATATGCTTTAACTTTTAATACACCTCAACAGAAAAGTCTATCTAAATAGATTGTACTAATTGTTTTTAAGAAACATGTTTATTAATTTAACATCCTCATGAAAAATTTATATCATTTAAACAAGAATGACGGTGATATCTTTAAATTCAAAATTATTTGAAGGAAAATCATTGTATTTTTGACAAATCAATATACAAAAATGCAGAAGTTTCTCTTCCACTTTTTCGGAAGACAGACTAACGCATGCGCAAACGTCAAGAACGTAGATCTCGTTTTTTAGTGTGAGCGAAGTGAGTGAGTAGCCTACGACCCCCCTGCAAATGCTCATATTGGGAGGTATTGCCATGTTTTGTTGTGCCACCTCTCTTTGGATATGACGATGAAAAAAATAAGTATTAAGAGTATTAAGATTTCATCACAGAGTCGTCGCAACGATCAAGGATCTCAAGGTGAACGTGAGGGTGAATATCACCACCACCAACATCAACAACTTCATCACAATCCTCGTCCCCAATCGTTACAATACCAACATAGCCCTCAGACTCAAACTATTTTAGATTGTCCTGTCGGTTTACAGACACTTGACATATCAGAGCGACCTTGCTCCAATTCTCAGAGTTCAGAGCCAGTAACAGCTCCCTTATACCATAACAATGTTGCTGGCAGCATTGTGATCAATGAAGAACCACATCAAAGAAAGCGAGAAAGAATGGGCCTCTTTCGAAACTTGCGGCGTAAGTTCTCCTCTCTTCGAAAGTCGGAGGGTGCTGAATGCAATGGACACATTGAACAGCATCCTTCTCCGAATATAACTCCCAACTTATCAAACACTAGATTAAAAGAACGAAGCAAACCTCGATTCAGTTCAAGATCTAGCTCAGCTTCTCAAAGTTGTGACAGTCTAAACTCGCCCCTGAAACCATACATGTCTCCAAAATTCAATGAATGGCATTCCAACACTGATCGCCGTGACATTGAAGGAGTAAAAGATAAACCTGGATGTTTGTCCAAAGACATATCCCATTTTAGTCCTGCTAGTTCGCAACGGGAAGAAGGTGTTCTTGAAAAAGTGTGTAGTGCTGATGTGACTGTTCATCCAAATAAGGATCAGGACAAAAATGCCCGAAGCGATCCTTGTTGTGAACTTGCAGACTGTGTGGAATATGATCCAGTGAAAGAGCAAACTAAAATTTGGAGCCCTAAAGTGTGGAGTTTAACGCAAGAACTGTTCCGCCTCTCTAAATTTGGTTGGTACTGGGGTCCAATAACTCGCAACGAAGCTGAGGACAAATTGACTAATCAGCCAGATGGAGCTTTTCTCGTCAGGGATAGTTCTGATGAACGATACCTCCTCAGTTTGTCTTTTCGTTCTTACGGTCGCACCCTTCATACTCGGATAGAACACTGTAATGGAGTGTTCAGTTTCTATGCACAGCCAGACAGCGAAGGTTATCCTTCAATTGTGGATTTGATTGAACATTCAATGAATGAGTCCCAGACTGGAATATTTTATTACTCAAGATCGCGTTCCCCCGGTGCCCCACAGTTTCCAGTGTGGCTAACAAAACCAGTGTCTCGGTTCACACAGGTCAGATCATTGCAGTACCTGTGTCGCTTTGTTATCCGTCAGTATACAAGATATGACCACATCCAACAGCTGCCATTGCCCACCACTTTGAAAGGCTGGATTGAAGAAAATCAGTACTAACTCTATTCTCTTGCAATGTCAGATTGTGTTCAGTAACCATGTTTTGTTCTGTTATGCCATATTTTTTGAGTGCTTTACAAAAAAATTGCAGCAAAATGAATGTAATATATATAACTGTCCGTTATTTTTCATCATGTACTGATTGTTGCCTATTTCAGGTGAATATAAATTTCTCCATTGTGCAAGAAGGGGGCATAAGCAAGGAATAAGGAAGATATGGTAACAGTTTGTTGGGATTTTTTTTTTTCAAATTGTCTTATTTTATATTGATCCCCCTGCTGTGATCTTTTTGAAATTTCCTGTGTTTGAGGCTGCTACTGTGTATTTAGAAGATGGCTAGTTTCTCAGGTGTTGTTTTTTTTTTACTCACACTCTATGCCCTGAGTGCTTTTAGGTAAAGCCCAGACCCTTATAAATGCCTTTCCTTATTTTTTTTCGAAGTGACTATTTCTCCGAACGTTCAGGAAAATAAAGTTGAACTCTCTTTCTCCGAACGGTTTCCGATCTCGAGATTTTTGGGTTATTTGCGAGATTTAGGCGTCATCCTTTGGTTCTGCCAATCTGCGAGGACTGACTGGGAAAGATGCATTTTTTACATCAAATTCTATTTCTGGAGCTAGAGATTTTTAAATGTCTGAATATTCAGATACTTCAGTTGTGGTTGGGGCAACGTTCCCGGACTATACTTCATTTGAAAATACCTTCAAAAGGTACTGTGAAAAAACAAGACTGCTCGACCTTGGCAGTAACTTATTTTGCATTTAGTTACTCACCCAACAAAAACTAAAATCCTTCATGAAAAATAAATCCTTCCATGCCCCCCTCCCCGTTAACACCTTACACACACACTGACACACACACACGGGCAACTCCATTCGCTTATTAAATTATCAACAAATCTCGAGAATGGAGACCGTTTGGAGAAATAAAGTTCAAGTTTATTTTCCCGAACGTTCAGAAAAATAGAGCCGACCTATGTTTTTAGGGACCTTTGCCACTAGTTTGAGTAGTTTGAAGACTGCACCATGATCAGTCTTTGCTTCCCCATCCGATGACACAAATAAAAAGTTGGGAGGACTTCCGTAACGAGCAACCACTATGAGACAGAGTGTAGAATTGAGGAGTAGGGTTAGGGTTAGGCCTCTTCTTTACTATGTTTGTTGGGGTGGTCGCTCATTACGGAAGTCCTTCCAAAAAGTTTATGACACCATACAACAATTAGGAACAAGAAGTTAAAAGTGTAGGTCGATATATTTTTTAGAAAAATGTTTTGTGTCCCTGGCATATATTGTTTCTTGAGATGTTCTCCTTCATTCACATCATTGTTTGTGTTAATGTGAACACTGTCATTTTACCAACCAGACAAGCATTCTTACCACAATGGTGTCGTCGTAAGTTCCTTCTGAAATGCTCAAAAATGTTTGTGTTTCGATTTTTTTTCCTTTTTTTTTTTTAACACATTCATACTAAAACCAAATGGCTGAAAACTGAGGATTTATCCCCACCACCCCACCACCCCACCCCCGTAAGGAATAAAAATTTAGCGAATTTAGACTGCAATCCATCAAACAACATTGGAGGCCCATTATCTTTAAGTGGTGAATTCCTGTGTTGCATAGATCTATCTACAGCTACACTATAGATTCTATAAAGAGGTAATTTGAATTGAATCTTTTTGTAAAAGTCATGTGTTTGACACTGGTGTTTGGTGAGGTCAGACTATCACTATCTCTTTGACATTCATTTAATTCATGGCGAGCGGGTTAGAGTGAGTGACTGTCTAATTGGCAGGAGTCCAATTTTTTAAAATGTTATGATTATTAAGGAAATTGCTCACATTTCATGTTGGCAGTCTTTATAAACTTTCAAAGCAATTAATTTAGAGAGGAAGAAAGGGGGTGAAGAGCATGTGGAATGATATCATTTGCAGTGACTCACCCATGATTTATAGAAGTTTTTGTGTGCATTTAAATTGAGTTGTTGAAGTGTTTGTGCTACTTAAAAATTATGTCATTATTCTATCAAATTGAGTGAGTGAGTCAACGCTGTAATTTTGTTATTAAGTTAGTAAGTTTAACAATGTAAAATGACGATTCAAACACTAAACGAACACATATTTATTGTCTCATATTTTCTTTTCCAAATTGAGTGAAAGCCACCCATGATCATATGTGCGCCTCATTTGTTTGTCATGTCTTTACAACAGGGTAACTGTTAACGATAATGATGTATGTGTGCTGTATGTTGAAAGTTCCTTCTGAGTCTAGTATTGTAATGGGGGGTTTTTTGTTTTAATACACAAAAGAAGTGATTCTGTCTCGG
>NW_004797279.1:470354-475129 GCF_000002075.1 Aplysia californica | reverse complement strand
CCCCCCTCCTTTTTTACAAGTTTACGCATGATTGAAGTGCTTTATTTTTTGTCAAGTATACTTATGAATAATATCATGAGTTTAAAAAAGTAATTTAAATTATGTGGACGGGTAAAACAAGGAAACAATCTCCCAGTGTTGTCGCTGCCGCCTGTTGTCCTCCAAAGTTCCCACAGATGTGATAGAAATATTCATCATCACTGTTTGTATCTTGATCTCTAAGAAGGAATATATAACTCTCACAGTCTTGGTCCTCCTTCCATTTTCAGTTCTGTTTCCTGCACAAAGCATTTTGTTTCTCTCAGATATCATCTTGGGTTTTCCTTTACTCTATAATTTATAATCTTCTTTAAGCAGGCAGGAGTTTATGAATTTACAGTTTGTGCGAAGTCTCTCTGGCTGATTTGATGATGATAATGGTGAGGAATAAAGAATAGCAAAGGATTTATTATAATGACAATTTGGAAAATAGTTTTGTCAGAACAAGCTCTCATTTATTATTATAATACATTTAATTTTTCAGTCCTGTGAATGGGACGTCTGACTTCTTACATGACCACCAGTACCAGGACCAGCACTTTAAACAATGTGCTGCCCCTTCCTCATAGTCATGCACACCCAAGCTGCTTTCTCTACTCATCTATTTGTGTTTTGTGGTGTAGCGGTTTTAGCGCTTTGCTTGGCTGTTGCATGCGGGAGTTCGATTCCGGAGTAGGGGAGTGGGGGGTAGCAGCATCTTGGTCTTTCTGCTGGGATGAAGTAATTTGTATTACCTCTTTTTAACCTGAGTTGACCCAAACATGCTGGGTCGGATGCCCGCCTCCTTCTTAATCCTTAATCATCTAAATTGGGGGGGCAACTTTGAAAAATGAAAGCCTAACATTTCTACTTGCCCTCTACAAGCATCCAACATTCACTGAGCTCCTGCTGACAAAAAAACGGATGAAACATGTAATACGTGAAATGATGTACGCAAGCACAACATACACACACAAGAATGACGAAATTCTAGAGTGGAATTAACGTACATGATATGTGTCTGCCCCTCACCATTTTGTCCCCATGCTGTTACTAGCACTGTGTTTCTTTGCCTTTTCATGTTGTTTTGTTTTTAGTGGTAGTAATAAGCACCGTGACTGATAAAAAGGAATGTTATATTATTATATAATTACAGATAAAGAAGGGAAATGCATTTGCAGAGCAGTGCATTTCAATTCTGAAAGAAATGAGTGGTTCATTTATTTTATTACTGATTGTTAGGTTGTTTTTTTATGACTGATGTAGAAGCATGGACTGTCACAAGGCTGATTCACCGTGATCATGAATTAGTTATAATTCTTTTGTGCACCCCACCAAAGATTTTGTACAGTGAAATCTTTTTTTGGTGGCATTTATTTAGAGGGTTACAATGAAAAGTAATTGATGCATACTTAATATTGAGATCATATAATAATAATAAAAATAATAATGCATTTATTACAGCTTTTATCAGAGATTGTTGGGTTGTCAGTAACAGAAAACGTGTGTCAATGGCACATAGAAATCTGTTTCATAATTAAAGACTGCTTTGTTTAGTCCTTTCCCTCACAGAGTAAGAGTTCTTTACTTATAAAATTGTCCATGTATTTCATTCTTTTTGGAGATTCCGGTGGAAAATTTATAATTTTATTGCTTAATCTGGCACTGAATGTTCTTTTCTTTTACCCCCCCCTTCTGTTGATTCAGATATAAAGGATTGACTTCTTAAATTTATCTTGGCTTCTTTTGGAAAGTATCCTTGTTGTAGGGTTTGTAAAGTCCAAATGTTTCTTGTTGTACTCTAAACAAAAAGTGGCAAGTGTTTTTTGTCTCTCCTTCTCTCTCCCCCCCCCCCCCCCCCCCCCCCTAAACTTTCATGGTAACCTGCATTCATGGAGGAAAGTTGAAATCTGGCCTATTCCTGTATACTTTCTAAGGGGGTCAGTCAGCTCATAGAGATATCAGCTGTTGTCACTGTCACAAACTGGAACCTGTGTCTAATGTCCACACATTTTACTCATTCATGTACGGTACTTCCTTCTTGTGTTGTATGAATGCCATGTGGTGGTGACTGAATTACGGGACCGCTTTTTCATGAACAGACTTTCTTCTCTGTACTGTTCTCAGTCCTTTTGAGAAAGCGTTCTGTAAGATCCTGTAGAAATAGCAGCACAAGTAAAGATGTCATATTTTAATTGCTATCTAATGTACCTCACTTAGGCTGCTTGAGCAAGTGGTTGGAGAATGCCACTAGTAGTAGTAGGTCCTACTTCTTTACTTTCCCTCTGTTGTCTCTGTCTGTCTGTCTTACTTTTTCACAGCACTAAATGACCATTTTTGTGTCGATTTGCTTCTCTTTACTCCAAAAAAACAAAACAAATTAAGCTGCTTTTGTAGAAGACATTCACTGTTTTAAAATCTTGTCTGCTCTTATCCTTGTACTAGCCGAAGTGGAGGTGGTAGAAGTTTCAATTTTTTAATTATGAATTCGTCAGATGGATAAGATCTCGACGCTGTGTACTGTGTACACTCAGTGATGCACTGTCTTCTTGTCAAATTTGTCGGCCATGAACAGTTGTAATTAACTCATCTTGTACTTACAGCTCAGCAGTTTTCAGGAGGGGAAATGTTTTCAGCATCATTAAATTTTGCAAGCTTTGTTCTATTCTCGTAATTTATTTTCTAAAGTTTCTGTCCGTGGTAGAGATTGATTCCCTTTTGATTCACGTGAGAGTTAGAGAGATACCTCTTGTGTTATTGACAATATATTTTCCTGTCTTGAAGAAAGCAGAATTTGGTGCATGCTTTGTTTTGGTGATGTTTTATTACGAAGTTTGGGGGGGGTAATAAATGGCTCTTTCAGGAGCTGTGAATGGTTGTATCACATGGATGTTGGTAGAGGTGTGCACATTTGCATAATTTTAATCAAGCATAATATATGTTAGTCTGATACCACTTTTGCACTACCTATGTAATTACAGTAAACTCCCAAGCAAAAAAAAAAAAGTGACTGTTCTGATTGCAAACACTTAAATTTTGCTCTTTTCTCCTTTTTAAAAATAACGTTGGTTTTTTTTTCATCAAATGTTAATGATAATAACCATGAGACTGGGTACTGTTATTTTTATTGAAAGAAGCTTGGATACCTTACATCTTGTGCTAGAATATGTGGGGCATGATGGTGAAATGAGGCGCTTGTCAAAATAATGAAATTGAAGAAAAAGGCAGCTTTTTCTCCAGTGTAACAATTTTAATCAAATTATTTTGTATTTATTTTTATTTTTTTGCTCAACTCTTTATACTAATCTAAAAACACACCCCCATGTGAATTTTACTGAAAAACGTTGACTAATGGCTCAAAATATGTCCTTTTTTGTTTTCAAGGACTCTCAAACTATATAAATTACCCAACTTTTGCGGCCATTTTCATATTTTCTTGCTAATTTGACCTCTGAAACCGAGCTACCCCCACCTCCTTCAATCTCAAATATCTCAACTTCTATTCAAAATAAATTGTCTAAATTTTTGTCATCAAAAGCAAGGAAAATGCATACGCTTTTGAACGCTACCGATAGCTACACATGCCCAAAACTTGACGAGCGCCTGATTCTACTGCGTCGTAACACAGGATGGTATATATTTCTAATGGTCTGCTCATCTGAATGATGGTTATGGTTTTGGGGTGTTTTTATGGATGTTTCAAAAGTCATGAATGAAAATTGAAAGTTAACCACATACAGACAAAAAACAAATGGTGAGTTTTTAATGAGACTGGTGAGCTTTCTTTAATTTAAGAACACTGTCCCTGTACCCTCATTTAATACACACATTCATTCTTTTTTTTTCTTCTGGTTTTGTTTCGGTGCTCTGTGCATTGGAGTGGATCCTGCTTGAACAAAAATGTTTCTTTTTAGATCACAAGTGTGAAGAAAATTACCTTGGGATTCTTGATGTGAATGATGTTTTATTTTTACTCTGTTGAGCCAAATTAGCTTTTTAGGGTTTTCAGAAAGTTGGGAATAACAAGTTTTGGTTATGTCTGTATTCTTTTATTACTTTTTAGTGATTGCCATAGTCCGTGGCTGAACACAAAGGGAGACCTATTCAGTTAATTTTATCTTAAAACAGTTGCAAGTGCCGTTCAGCTGTTACCAAACAAATTTAGTAAATTTTGTGATTAGATCATGAGCCAGAATTTGTGGAGTTTGATTTTCAGTAAGAATTCTATTATAATTTATATGGATTCGGAGCCGTAGTGTAGATTTTGATGAACTGGGGAAATATGACTCAAGTTTCGAATTGAAAGAATCTTGTTTCGAATTGAAAATTCTTTTTTATTACGATCTAAGACAATGTTACAATCATTTTTTTCTAAGCTCAAGAAGAAATTGTTCTATGCATGCACTGAAGTGATGCTTTTGTTTGTTTGTGTACTCTGTAATGATGTAGGCTTACCATAACCTGCTTGACTGAATGATTTTCCACAAAACTCAACATTTCTGTCAGTTTCCAGATTGTTGAGCGGGTGGTTGGAAGGCACAACCGGAGGGTCCTACTTCTTTACTTTTCCTCTGCTGTTTCTCAATTTTGTCGTCTTGTCTTACCTTTTCCCACCACTAAATGACCATCATGGTGTCGATATGTGCTTCTCTTTATTCAAACAAACTCTAACCAGATTGTTGCTTCTTGAAATTTTCGTTAATTTGAGCAAATGGGAAAATGAAGCAAAAGATGCTAATTTTTTGTAATTGGGGGGG